>NW_020956857.1:17916-25239 GCF_003031625.1 Empidonax traillii
CATCTACGTCCTGAGGACCTCGCTGCCACCGTCCAAGCGTGCTTGGCCCCGGCAGATGAACCTCAGGATTAAAGGGTGGGCTCAGTTCCGCGCACACTGTGTCTCACCTAAAAAATCCAATGCGCAGGCTGGAAGGTGGAAAGACCTTCCCCGGTTCTTCGTTCGCGAAGAGACTGGCCAACAACAACACTCTATACCGTAAGGGGTTGCAGTGTGCCACCTGTAACACCTGGAAGTAAGTTCCGTTTCCAGTCTATTCCTCCCTGCCAGGGCACATCGAGATGTCCTTCCAGCAGCTGTAAAAAAAGTAATTCCTTCCACAGGATCATTTGAACGTAACACAAGCTGTTCAATAACCTGATGTTGTAACAAAGGCAACAACTTGTCTGATGGATAATGACTTGTGATCAGTTCCTCAAAATCTGCCATAGCTATTTGGAATGGTTCAGATTTCTCAAACAACTACTCTAAATAGTTCTGAGCAACTGGCACAAATATTACAGATGGATTCCTTCCAGTTAACTTACAAATTCGTCGCCGTCCCTTCATGACAAGGTGTGCAAACAATTCAGGTCGTGTCATGATTGTCTTTTTGGGCTGATAGGGCAGGAATACCCATTCCAAAATTCTGACACTGACTGCTATTTGACAGATGACACCTAAGGGATGTTGTCTACTCCCTCCAGAGTTGACAATCAGATACTGGACTGGCTGATCTTCTAGTATTCTATAGGCGTACCCTGCAGCTATCTTACCTGAGATGTTAACTATAGCTGCATTTTGCACGTCTGACAAGTCTCTCCGAAGGTCTGCATTAGCAACAGACCCTAGCAAAGGCATCAGAGGAGTTAGATCATCATTGGTTATCCCACAAACAGGTCTCACCTACTGTATGTCACCAAGTAGCTTCTGCACATCAGTCAAGGTTTTTATGTCAGTGTTAATGGTTAACTTCTGTGGCTTCACAATACCAGATGTAATGGTCCAACCTAGGTACTGCCAAGGCTCTTGCCTCTGAATCTTCTCAGAAGCGATCATCAGACCACGCTGACCTAATTCCTGTTCTAACTGCAACAACAACACAGGGATATCTAAATTTTTGCCTGCTACTAAAATATCGTCCATGTAGTGATAAACCAATAGCTCAGGATGCTGATTCCGAAATGGCTGCAAAGCCCAAGCAACATAGAGCTGACACATCACAGGTGAATTTTTCATCCCCTGTGCAAGAGTAACCCATTCAAACCTTTTTGCTAGCTCTGCTTTGTTCCCTGAGGGCACTGTAAAGGCAAATTTTGCAGTATCATCTGGATGCAAGAAGATAGTAAAGAAACAATCTTTTAGATCTATTATCAGTAGAGCCCACTCATGTGGAATCAGTGTAGGGGAGGGTAAACCCGGTTGTAAGGTTCCCATATCCTCTATGACTGCATTAATAGCTCGTAGATCATGCAATAGTCTCCATTTTTCTGACTTTTTTGGAATGACAAATATAGGAGTATTCCATGGGCTTGTAGATGGAATAAAGTGACCTTCATCTAATTGTTCCTGAACCAGTTGTTGTACTATTTGCAGCCTGTCTTCTTTCAGCGGCCATTGATTGACCCAGATGGGTTTTTCTGTTCTCCACTTCAGCTTCAAGGTTGACTGCTTTTCAATGGCCTCTCCTGAAAAAGAGAGGTAACCAGGCGTGCTCCCATCTGACCTAGCAGGTCTCGACCTATCAAACCCACTGGCAAAGATAACACATAGGGCCTTGTACTCACTGATGCACCGTCAGAAAAACGAAAACTTACCACATCTCTACTGATCCACGTCTGCTGTACACCACCTACCCCTTTCACTCCTGCAGGTGCCATCATCACGGGCCAGGTGTTAGGCCATTTGTGCCTGGGGATGATGGTAACATCCGCTCCAGTATCAACAAGCATAGTCATAGTGCTGGACTGACCATTAGGATGTTGCACAACTACACTTTCCTCAGGTTTTCCCTGCCTTATGTCTATGGCTAACATCACCTCAGGAGGACCTGTGGAACTAAAACCTTGATCCCCTCGAGTCCGTGATTCTGCCTTAGGAACCATTGCCTTGAAAGGTACCAGATGTGCTATTTTGCTGTTGGTAGGAATGGAAACTGGTGGTGTTAAAGTATATACCATGATTTTGATGACTCCTGTAGCATCAGCATCTATCACTCCTGGCACCACAAAAATTCCTAACGAGACAAAAATGAATGTCTGAACAAGAGAGTACTTAACTCTTTACCTAAAGGTCCTTACGATGTAAAAATACTCTTTGGTTAAAAATTCTTAATATCTATGTAATGCATTACCAAGTCTACAAACACATATATATATATATGGATATATAAACTCACACAATACGTTTCTCTTGCACACAATTGTCTTTCAAACAGTCATAAGGTGGCCACCTCATCCATACTGCAATCACACATGCTTTCACACAGTGAAGCTTTTGTTTTTGACTATAATACGATCTATATGCAATTCCCCATAGTAGAGGCTTCATCTTCTAAGGGTCAGCAGGCTCACAAAAATAGCAGGCGTCCCTGCAAAAGGCAACGTTGACCTTCATGTAAAACCTGAAAACCTTGAGCATGAGCCATCTGTATTTTCTATGTAAAAGTTCTCACTATCTTTCTGTTCCTGATGGTCAGCAGTCAAATAATTGCCATAAGAATTTATACACATATCGTATACATATTAGTAAACACTCCCTCTAATAAAGACCAATTGGGCTTTGATAAACAAATTAAAGCTATTACAGGAACACCTTTTGTACCGTTCCAGAGCAACCTGTTTACAGGGCAAAGCAGTTTGTGTGATATGACTTGTGAAAAGATTATGTTAAACCTTTTAAGCAATATACCCTTTGTATTAACTAATAATAATCCAAAATTTTAACTGAAGAAAAAAAGAAAAAGCAACCTGTAAACTGTAAAACTTAAAATATCAATTTAAATAATTTAGAAAAACTTTTTTTTTTTTTTTTTTTTTTTTTTTTTTTTTTTTTTTTTTTTTTTTTTTTATACCAAGGACCCCTAATGCCCCACTGGAGCAGCCACAGAAGCTGCTTCCTCCTGTGCAACCACCCTTCCAGCCGCTCCGAGGGGCTGGGTTGCAGTGCGATGGAGTCAAAATACTGCGTAGTCTGCGTTGATGTAGCTGTTGCTGTTTTCAGGAAACAGGAGTAGGGTCGCAGCTTGCACTGTTGACGCCTCTTTTGCTGCCGGGGTACAGCCACTGTGGCATAGGGGAGATAAGACCTCCATGCGCCGCCGCCACTCTCGCCCCTCTCTGCTCCGCCGTGCTCCGTACCCTCGGTCCCGGGGGCTGTCCCGGTGTTCCGAAAATTAGGTGATTCACGTTCTTCCGGGTGTGAGAGAGATGACATTTCAGCGAAGATGCGACTGTCAGTGCCTGCACTTCATTTGTAGTTGCCGCTGGTGATGACTTAACGGTTGACTCCTTGCCTGACGCATGCGCGATGGTTACCGCTGGTGGGCCTGCAGGCGCAGGCGCAGAAAGTCCCACTGCGATGACAGACTGCGCAGGCTCGGCCACAGACGCAGGCGCGCTGCCAGACAATGTTGCCACGGGCAACGCGGGGACTGCGGGGAGGGGGAGAGCTGCGGGCAGCGCAAGCGCAGTGACTGTGGAAGTCCCTGGTTCCGCTCCACCCTTGAGCTCCTCGGTTTTCGCCCCCCCCGCCACAGCTGGAGCTAAGCCAAGTTGCTTTCTCGGCGCCATTAGCATAGGCACGGCCGCAGTACCGAACACGAACTGATCCGCAGAAGTTTTACTCTCGGAAACTTTCGCTTCTGCCCCGCTCCCACCATCTGCGCGTGCAGACAGAGACACTCGCCGCTCGGCCCCCGCCTCCCGCAGCAGACGACACAGAGTAGGAAACTTTTTAACAACTTTGGACCCTCTTGCGGTCTCTTCCCAAGGTTTCCGACCCACAGCGTCCAGGTAGACACTTCAAAGGCAGCAGAAACATTGGGGATAAGGTCCTTTGCCTTGGACCGTTCCAACAACCCTCTAAGGGTGGCACGTTCATAATAAAAGTCCTTTTTATAAAGGATAGTTTGGAGAAACTTTTCCACCGCTTCCTCCTCTTTTGAGAGGACGGTCCCCATCTGGTTTCCCCTTTTCTGGCTGCTCACCTGGCCAGGGCAAGTCTTCCACAACATTGTTTACCGCGGATTTCCAATTCCAGAAGCTGGGGTAACGTCACCAGAATTCCAGCCAGCTTCTCCCTCCTTCGTCCAGCTCGCTTCCACGTCCTGATCAAACAGCGAACCCGAAGTCCCAATTCGACAAGCCACTTTTAACACCGTCTCTTGTCTAAAACTGCAGAGAGGCAGCGAAAAATTGCTTTTAAGACCTTCCTGGCCAATCTCCAGGAGGCAGCAGTCCTTGTTTTCGGACGCCACTTTTGGCGGGGAGGCACCGGAGACATACATACACGATCTATGAGATCTAAAATATGTCCCATTTATTAGGATAGCTCAGGGTTTTTATAGCATCTGTACTCAGGGTCTCGTGACAAGAAGCATACAATTGGATACAGGCTACTGTCCAGTTGTAAACATCCATTACAAATACCTTTATAATTGGTTATTAACAGATAACAAGGCAATAGTTTACTTTAACGAACTCCACCTTCTTCTTGGCACCAATTTTTCTTTGTTCTCAAAAAGACACCCGCAGCCATCTTGGGACCTATAACTTATAGTACCTATAAAACTATGTAAAAGTTTATAAAAGTCTGTAAAAGTACCACACACAATATAAATTGCTCACACATTCATTATGTTTCTCCCACATACATGATGCCCAAAAGCTGCTAGGTGAATTACAATGGTTTCGTCCTGTCATAGGCATCCCAAACGACACCTTAGACAGCCTTCGATCCCTTCTTAGGGGCACAGATCCATCCTCAGCTGTTACAATCACTCCCAAGCAACGAGACCTGCTAAAATTAATAGCACAGATGGTGGTCACTCATACCACACATTGCCTCCAGTTAAATCAACCATTGAACCTCCCTATTCTGAATAGTAATGGACATTTTCTTGCAGCCATTACTCAAATTAAAACAAAAACAGGGGAGAAGGATACAGGAATACAAAAAACCATTGTACTGGAATGGCTGGCACCACCATTACAACCAAAGCGTACCGTACAAGAACAAGTAACTACCTTAGCTGACCTAATCAGGAAAGGTCGCAACCGTATCCTGCAGATAATGGGTCAACAACCTGGTGAAATTCAGTTGCCAATGCTAAAGAAAGATCTCGACTGGTATATGGGAAACTCGACAGAATTACAGAGTGCTCTCCTAACCAATGGAACTCCCATTACAAAGCGGCCCCTACAATCACCTGTATTAAGCTGGATGGTAAATCAGAGTTGGCTTGTGCTTCCAGCTCCCAATGCAATCTGCTGTTACCGTTTTTACCGACGCAGGAAAGCGCTCCAGGAAAGCAGTAGCAACATGGAAAATTGCCAATCAGTGGTACCATCATATTTTGGATGCTCAGCCTGAAGACAGTTTACAGACACTTGAGCTGTTGGCTGTTGTCTGGGTCTTGACAAAGTGGCTACACGAGCCAGTCAACATCGTTTCAGATTCCCTATATGTAGTTGGAGTTGCTAACTGCATAGAAAATGCCATGATCAAAGAATTAAAAAATCAACGACTGTTTTTGCTTCTCTTGCAGATGCAAAGTGCAATATTTCAAGGAACTGCACTGTATGCTGTATTGCATGTTCGCAACCGTCAATGGCCTATAGGGTTAGGAGAGGGTAACAGCAAAGCAGATCAACTTGTTAGTGCAGCGCAACAGTGCTTACCTCGTGCCTTTTCAAGAGCCAGAGAAAGCCACAATACCTTTCACCAGAACGCACAAGGGCTGCATAAAACTTTTAACATTCCCCTTAGTGAAGAGAGAGCTATTGTAAAAGCCTGTCCCACTCGCAACTATCACAATCAAGGTATAGGCCTAGGAATAGGTGTCAACCCCAAGGGAACAGGCCCCAATGAAATCTGGCAAATGGATGTTACTCATATTCCCTCTTTTGGCCGCCTAAAGTACATTGATGTAACTATAGACACTTGCAGCCACATGCTGTGGGCTACGACCCAAGCAGGGGAAAAAGCAAGAGATGTCAAGCGACATCTTACTGTTTGTTTTGCAGTAATGGGAGTACCCCAAATAATAAAAACAGATAAGGGACCAGCCTATTGTAGCAACTCAGTAGCCCAGTTTTTGAGACTGTGGGAGGTCAAACATATTACAGGTATCCCACACTCCCCTACGGGGCAAGCAGTTGTAGAAAGAGCAAATAGTACCCTAAAACGCTATATTGAGAAGTACACCGAGATTCAGGACCCACGGGAGAAATTACCTAAAGCCCTATTTGTACTAAATCATCTCTGTATTTTCGGAGATCACACATTCCCGTCTGTGCAGTGTCACTTTCAACAAAAAACAGAATCAAACCGCCTCTGTGAAATGTGGGTTTGGTATAAGAATCCCACCACTGGATTGTGGGAAGGTCCGGCAAAAGTAATATTCGTAGGGAGAGGGTATCTTTGTGTTTCTACCTATACAGGTAACGTCTGGGTCCCCAGCAAGTGGGCCAAACCTGCTCCAGGACATCATGGCGATGCACCAAGATTGAGATCGAGCTCTGAAGCGTCTCCAGCACACCCTGAGACCACTTCTGCAAACAGTGAACCATCTGCTTCTTCATCACCTGCTGTGGTGGACAACTTATGACCAACTAGTGGAGTTGGTTGCCACCTTACGGACTATACATCCTGGAACTGTAGCACACTTGGCATGTCTGCAGTGTAAAGATCAAAAGTGTCATGCATGGGTAAAGATTGAGTGTGGAGGTTGTAAACAAATTTTTTGGGTTCATCAGTCTTTGCTCTCATCTCCATAGTGTTTGCATTGCCAGCGTGAATGGAGACGGGATACTTTACTAAGAGCATTGCAAAAATTTACAGGCTTACCCAACTATGAGGGTGTAACACTGTTTAAATATCAGGAGCAGAGAATTATTGGGAGTATTAAGTGGGAAGTAAAACATGAAATAACCTGTATTCTAGCAGTTACTAACACCACCATTTTAAGACAAATTTGTGAAAGCAGAGTTGCTATTGCCAGCCCTGGAGCCTTAACCAAGGCAGACTGGGAAGAATCTTTGTCATGACGTGGGTGGCATTGCTGGATGGGGTTTGAGCTTAGCATACGCTGGTTAGTTATCATATTAATAAATGTGTGTTACA
>NW_020956857.1:25676-31794 GCF_003031625.1 Empidonax traillii
ATACGCTGGTTAGTTATCATATTAATAAATGTGTGTTACAGTTCGCATAGTATTTAGCTGTATGGTGTGTAGACTAGAGCAAATAACAAAAACAGCCTTATTGGTCCAAAACAAAAACAGGGGAATTGTGGAGAACTGGTTACGTGAAAAGAGGCATGCAGACCCACAGGAGCTGAGAGGGTATCGACTTAGCAACTTTAAGCACAGCTGGTGTAGCTGCTGTCCAAGCAAGGTCATGCCAATCTCTTAGCGGTAGCCGTTGCTCAATAACAAGATCTTGTTATTACTACAGCCTGGGAAAATGAAAAACGGAAGGTCTCCACAAACAAGAAATAAAGGCAGTCCGGACCTCTAGGGCTCTTACCAATCATGTAGTTTAATTACAGAATATTAATAAGCTCATTATCTATCCTATATTTTGCTGTGGTGTGTGTTCAATAAACGGAGCATGTTGATTCTCATATTGAGTGTCCCTGCTTTCCCGCGTCTGTGACATTTTCCAACCTTAAGAATTCTGTGATTCTGTGGTGAGTCAACCACTTCCCTGGACATTCTGTTCCAATGCTTTAAAACCCTCAGTCATCCCTTTGATGCTGCAGCCAAGGAAATTCATGGAATAAAGGGGCCATTGTGACCTTGCAGAGCCTCAGGGAACCTTATCTTTTGGGAAACACAAAGGGATGTGTGGGGGTGTTTCACTCACAAAAAGGAGAATTTTGGAGAGGGCTTTTTACACACCCAGATATTGTTGTGTCCACACATCTCTGCCTGGGTTTGAGTCTGGACTGACTGTGGTGTGAGTGTTCTTATTGGGAATCTATAATTCAGTCACTGTTAAAATTGTAGTAAATGCTATTGAATTACTTGATAACAGTTGAATTGGTCAGTGATTAGGTTCTACTAATCTCTTTTGCCTCCTTACATTTGTGTCCAAATCCTTTCTACCCCTGACTCTCTTGCATCCCAAGACTGTGAAAATCATTCCCATTCATCATAAAAATAAATTTTTGTGACATCCACTTTAAAATCTTCCTCCTAGGCTAAACTAAAAAACAATTCCTTTTAGTTGTTGAAGACTTGGAAACATCAAGATAATTAAAAGAAGGAAATAATTTGTTTTTCTGTATTTTAATGAGCCCCACGGTGCCTTTAGAGACAAGTACATCATTCTGGGGTTCAGAGAGAAGATTGAAAAAGCTACTCAAGGAGTCAGAAGTCAAATTCCCAGTCCCTTGAAACATTACTGGGCCCCACTGAGGGCAGGCACTGACAAAGCCTCCCCAGGGACTCCTTAGAGCAGATCCTTGCAGACCAGGAGTGCAGGCAGACAAAGGAAAGTTGCTTGTGGTGGCCTGAGTGGTAGAGGCAGCTGCCAGAGCCAAGGGCACAAAGGCCTGGGTGCCTTTGGACCTTGCAGCCCAGCCAGAGCCCTTGACCATCTGTGTTGCAGGCTCTGCTCCCTTGTCCCTGATGCTCCTCTGGCCTTGCAGGCTGCACACACCCCTCCTGCTTTCCCACCCTCCTCCCAGTAGCATTTCTGGACCCTCCCTGATGTCTCTGCCATTACTCAGCTCTGGCTGTTCCCTGGAACACAAAACCATGGGATGATCCAGATGCTCTCTGGGTGACCTCTTGCACCATAACGGTCCCCGTTGAGAGACATTTCTTTTTTCTCACCTTCAGTCTGAACCTTCCATGCTACTCTTTGTGGAGATTTCATTTTATTTACAATGTGGAAAAAAGCTCCATCCTGTCAGATCACCTCTAGATCCTCTCCAGTTCTTCCTTATTCCTCCAGCATGGGAGCCCCACACCCAGACAGAGCAGTCCAAATGTGGTAGCACCAGGGCTGAGTCCAGGGAGGTGACAACTCCCTTTCCTGGGTGCCCACACTTCCTCTAAGGCAGCCCCATGTGCAGTTGGCCTTCAATCAAGGGGTCATTCTGATTCTTTGTAATGTGAGGGAATCAACTGGCAGTGTGACACTGTCAGGCCTCCTGGAACCCAAGGAATGCAGGGACACTGTGGAATCACCTGGAACCAAGGGGCCATTGTACCTGCCCAGCACTCCATGGAATCAAGCAGAGCCGCTGCCTCCCCCCCGCCGCCGCACGGACCGGAGTCGCCAGCTCTGCCCCGCTTGGACTTCTCTGGAGTCAGCGTGTTCTTGGGCAACACAACTTAGCTCAGACCAGAGAGTTTCCCAGAGTTTGCTTTGCCCCCTCTTTCCCTTGGTTTTGGTTTTTGTTCTTTGTTCCTTCAGGGGAAAAGGGGGAAGGGAGGCATGTATTGATCCCTGTTTTGATCTGTTTACAAAAGGGAGTTGGAGCAGGGGGGGAGAGAAGAGGCAATTTCTCTCTCTGTTGTTGCTTTGAACTGTTCTGTTGGTATTGCCATTTTTGTTGCTATATTTCTTGAAAGCAAATTGTTGTATTTTTTTCACTTATACCTCCTTGTATTTTATCTCCAAGTATTGGTGGGGAATGAAAGAGGAGTGAGTTCATTTTATTGGAGTTCCTGCCCCAATATGTGTCTTTAAACCAAGACAGATTGCTCAAGGACTCCTGAAATTTGGCAACATCCACAAAGGACTTGAAAATACATTTTTTCTCATTACACAGAGACATAATAAAGCTGTTCTGTAGTGGTGTTCAAGGGCTGCTCACTGAGGGATTTCATCAGGAAGTTACTGCCAAGAGGACTTTGTACCATGGATTTTATTGGACACTCTTCATTCAACCAACTTCCCAACCACCACATCTTCCATGTCTTCAGTCCAGTTCTCACTAATCTGGCCCTAAGGAGACCACAGGAGACCATGTCAAAGGCCCTGCTGAAGTCTGGGCACACAACATCCCCATCCATTCCCTACCACAGATATTCTGCAATCCCTGCCTTGTCCTTCCCATGCCTGGCAATGGCTGCAGCAGGACTTGCCATGATCACTTCCCTGCTGAACCTGAGCAGTCTGGAACTCTGCCAAACCTCCTTGCTGCCCTGTTTGCAGACTGGTTCCATGTCTGCCTTTGCCAAGGCCCCAGGAGCCTCTGGGATGGCTCTGGCCTTTGCAAGGGTTTGGGAGAGGTCTCCCAGTGACACTGCCCAGCCTTCTCAACATCCCTGAAACCAAAACCTTTTAAATATCGATCCTTGCAAAGGAGTGCCTAGAACACAACACAGGTTTTCATGGTGGTTCTGGACAATTTGAAGTGCTTTCTTCCTCAAGGTCAACCAGGCTGTAGATGAGAGGGGATTCAGTGCTGGAGGCACCACCGAGTACAGAAGTGACAGGGCCAGATCCAGGGATGGGGAGGAGATGGAGGGGGGGTTCATGCAAGAAAATATGCCAGTGCTTAGGAACAGGGAGACCACGGCCAGGTGAGGGAGGCACGTGGAAAAGGCTTTGTGCTGTTCCTGCTCAGAGGGGATCCTCAGCACAGCCCTGAAGATCTGCACATAGGAGAAAACCATGAAAATGAAACAACTAAGTGCTAAACAAGCACTAACCAATTACCCTGAGGTAGTCTGAGTGTGAGCAGGAGAGCTTGAGGTTGTGTGGGATATCACAGAAGAACTGGCCCAGAGCATTGCCCTGGCACACAGGCAGGGAAAATATATTGGCTGTGTGCAGCAGAACATTGAGAAACCCAGAGGCCCAGGCAGCTGCTGCCATGTGAGCACAAACTCTGCTGCCCAGGAGGGTCTCATACTTCAGGGGTTTGCAGATGGCAATGTAGCAGTTGTAGCACATGACAGTGAGGAGATATAATTCTGCTGACATGAAAAAGGTAAAGAAAAAGAGCTGAGAACCACATCCTGTGTAGGAGATGGTTGTAGTGCCCCAGAGAGAGTTGTTGCATGGCTTTGGGCACAGTGGTGCAGATGCAACCCAGGTCTGTGAGGGAGAGGTGGGGCAGGAAGAAGTCCCTGGGGGTGTGCAGGTGCTGGTCACAGACTACGGTGCTGAGGATGAGGTTGTTGCCCAGGAGGGCAGCCAGGGAGATGCCCAGGAAGAGTCAGAAGTGCAGCAGCTGCAGCTCCCGCCTGTCTGCCAATGCCAGGATCAGGAACTGGACCAAGGAGCTGCTGTTGGATATTTCCTGTGCCTTAGAACAGGGTCTGTTCAGAAAAGGAAAGCACAGGGAATAGTTAAGGCAGCCCCTCTCAGCAAAGCCAGTGCAGTTTGCAGGGCAGTCCCCACCAAGTAAAGGAATTTCTTTTCTCTGCTTTGTGCTCTCTGAGGATGCTGTGAGGGATCTCTGCCCATGTGCTGTCAAAGACTCAGCTTTGCTCTTCTGCAGCGCAGACATGGAGCTGCTTTGTGACAGCTCTCATGGAGCTGTCAGCTCTCATGATCACAGGGGATGTCACATGGAACCCAGCTTGGATGGAAAAGTTTAATTCCTGTACTGTTGTCTTGGAGCAATTTGGGCTGCACAAGAGAGGCACAGTGTATCCTTAAAATAATTTTGAATGTGTTGTTTGGTTACAGTCATAACACCTGGGGGTGTTTTTTAGGGGCAAATTTTTCTGATTCCAAATCTGAAGAGTGTTGAGACAGGACAGGCAGAAGGACTGAGCTCTCTGTTGCTCTTTGCAGAACCAGAAGAGCTGCAGTGCCTGTCAGTCTGTTTGCCATCTTTCCTGCACTGTACCTTGTGCTGCCTTGAAGATGACTTAACACACAGATGTGTCTTTACAATACCTGTGCTGAGAGCAGGGCAGGGCTGCTTGAAAGGGCAACTCTGTGCAGTGTCCCCTGTGCCAACCCAGAGGTGCAGCTGTGCTGGACAGAGCAGGACAAGAGCCCGCCCGAAGGGAAGCCAAGGGCTGGCACAGGATAGTGCCCACCCCCAAGGCAAGGTTCAGCACTGCCCAGGATCCTGGGCTCATTTTTGAGACTCCCTGAAATATTCATCTCGGAGAGTAAAAGGGTTGGAATTTCAGTGCAGCCTACTGAGATGAGAGAACAATGTCTGTGCTCCAATGCCTAAGTAGGAAACACACAGCAGGACTAATTCCTTTCCTGGAGCCCCTGTCTTTTCTGAGCTGTGCCAAAAATTCTCCATGAAATATCCTGTAGTGGTGTGGAGCTGTGAGCAGGTCTGAGCCTGCAACAACGAGACATGGAAAAGATCCTCCCTGCCCTGCCAGGCTTTCTCCTTGCCCAGAGCCCTCCTGCCCCAGCCCTGGGAGCAGCTCCCAGGGCCGGTTGAGAGCTGCCCCTGGCAGGCAGCAGAGTCCCTGCCCAGCACAGCGCCCTGGGCTGCAGGATCCTGCTCTGCCCCACAGCCCTGGGCACCCCTGGCTGTACCCCTGGCTTCACAGCTCTTCCCAACTGCCCCAAAACAGACCCTCCTCACCCATCCCATCAGCTGGGGCTGGGCCAGCTTGAACAGATGCCTCCAGGAGCTTCCCCTGCACTGCCCTGCAGCCAGACTCACTGTGTGTAACCCTGCCCAGATTCCTCCTGCAGGGAGCTCTCAGCCCTCCTGCCAGTGCTGAGCCCCTTTCAGCTCTGCCTGTGCCCTGCTGGTGTCCCCGAGTTGCCCTGGCAGTGCCCTCATCCCTGCTGGGCTGTGCAGAGGAGCTGCTCCTGGGCAGAGCTGTCTCTTTGAAGCTCTTCTTGGTTGCCAGGAGCTGCCTGCATGCCAGGAGCCCGGCCCAGCTCAGCAGCACAGGAACAGCCCCAGCCATTTCATCACCCTCAGGGGCTTTGGGGATGAGTCCCTGAGCATCAGTCCCTTAGAGGAAGTTGAGGAAACCTCTAAAGAATTTAAAGTCAAATTCAAATTTTAAAGTTTCTTGTAGTGGTAATGGGTCCCACTGAGGGACATGACTGACAAAGTCTTCCAGGGTTCACTTAGAGCAGAAAACTGCAGACAGTGATGACAAGGATGGACAAGCAACGGAAAGGTGGCTCTGATGCTGGGGAAACCTGGATGTGTTTCCCTAATCCAAAGGACCAAGGCCTGACCCCCAACCCCTGGGAAGGAAGATCCTGTCCCTGCCTCATTGCTCAGGGCTCTTCCTGGGGGACTGGGATGTGGGATGTGCAGTGCCAAGGGCAGGACGATGGGGTGGCACCTCCCAGGCTGCTGAGCAGGGACAAGGAGGC
>NW_020956857.1:31995-43199 GCF_003031625.1 Empidonax traillii
TGGATGTGTTTCCCTAATCCAAAGGACCAAGGCCTGACCCCCAACCCCTGGGAAGGAAGATCCTGTCCCTGCCTCATTGCTCAGGGCTCTTCCTGGGGGACTGGGATGTGGGATGTGCAGTGCCAAGGGCAGGACGATGGGGTGGCACCTCCCAGGCTGCTGAGCAGGGACAAGGAGGCCAGGAGGCCCCAGGGTTGCAAGGGCCACTTGTCTCCTCCTGGCATCAGGGGCACAACCAGCAGCCATGTCCAAAGGCCTGCAGAACGTGGCTGTGTCAGGGCCTTTCAACTTCTGCACAGGCCTCTCTGCTGTGCAGCCCAGGCTGTCCTACGGTGTCCATGCCCTGCCCCTTTCCCTGCAGGCTGTTGTCATCCCCCCGGCTGCCGCACCTCACTGGCCCTTTCCTGCACTGACATCTCTGCGTCCTCCCTGGCTCTTCCTGCACACACAAAGCCTTGGGCTCATCCAGACTCCTCCTGGCTGATGTGTTGCACCACAGCACTGCCCTTGGAGATCAATTCCTTTTTCCTCTTTTCCACTCTGGACCTCCTCAGTTGGACTTGGCATTAGTTCTTTCTTTCTCCTGCTGTTTTCTGCTATGACAGAAGGATCCACCATCTCTAAATCCTCCCTTTAAGCCCTCTGAGGGCTGTTCTGTTCTGTCCTCAGTCTCCACACCATTGAGGTCACAGCTCCTTAGCCTCTCTATAGTGGTCATGGGCTTGAGACTTTGAAACCCCCTCTGGGGAGATCTCTGGGCACTCTGTAATGTCTTTGCAGATGAAAATGTCCTGCTCAAAGTCTAAGGATATCACAGGGATACTTTTTACCAAGACTTGTAGTAGCATAACATGGGGCAGTGGCTTTGAACTGAAAGAGAAAAGTTTTATATTGGATAATAAGAGGAAAGACTGAACAATAGGGGCAGCGAGAACTGAAACAGCTTTCCGGAGAAGTGGATGTCCCAAGCCTGGATTTGTGCAAGGTCAAGGACTGTGAGTAACCTGAATTAGTAAAAGATGTCACTGTCCATGTCCATGGACTTATCCCAGATGACCTTTTATCTCCCTTCCAACCCAAATCATTCTGTGATTCTTGTCAGTTTAAAGTTCCAGTCTCCTTCTTCAAAGAATTTCCATGTTGAGGACATGAATTGCTGTGTTTTTGGAGAAATCCTTCTAAGCCCAAATTGTAAAAAATGAATTCAAAGGAGTTCCAGGGTATCTGCATGAAACTTTCAGCAAGTGGGTCAATGGCAGAACCTCTCAGGGTGACCTTGAAGCTGAGGATGGTTGAATTGGGCCTCGGGGTCAGAGACTCATGATGGGCAGCCAGAAAGGGTATTTGGGGACTGGGCAAGACTTGTCATGGGATGTTTAGGGAAGAACAAAAGCAAGGGTAGGATCATAGAAGTTTGTGGAGGAACAAGAATGAGGAAATAGAGAAAAAAGAGGATGGAAAGGTGGTCATTGTAAATAGGAGGTTGGTAAAACCACGTCCCTTGCTTTGCCCTTCAAGTGAACTCCACAACCTGTCTTGTTTTTGTAATAACTCTGTAATAGGTGATGAAGAGCAAAACCTATAATTTGCTAATCAAATTAAATTGAGTAGAATAAGTTGCAATAAGCCTAGTTAAAGCTTTCTTGAATTATGAACTGAACAGTTACAAGAAGAGAAGTCGGGAGGGGTCGCTCGACTTAGAGTTGAGCGAAGACTTACTTGGGAGCAGTAAGTGTGTTAGTGAGATCCGTCCGGTTGGGGAAGGGACCGTTCGGCAAGGAGCTGAACGAAGCCTTACCCAGGGCGAGGTAAGTATTTTGCAGAACCCCTTTTCAGTTGGGAGGGGTCCCGGAGTGTGAATAACTGAGACGTCTGTCGGGACAAAGCGAGTGCAGACCTTCCGGTAGTGCGTTTCCCGTATCCCACTAGGGACCGGGCCGCAAAAGAAGGGAAGCGAGTGAAGTGTGTGTATGTGAGAGAAGGCACTTCGGAAGATGGGACAGAAGAAAAGTAAATTTTCTGCTCCCATGGGTGGTCGTGAGATACAACAGGATGTCCCTCAAACTGAGGAGAAATTTGGAGTTGAGGTTAAGACGAGTAGCCACAAGGAGAAATAGCCAAACATTCCCCAGGGGGAGGGACGGGTTAAGAATGAGTTTGCAGTAAAATTGCCAGACATACCACAGGATAGTCCTTTAGGGATAATGATTAAGTATTGGAATGATTACACCTCTAGGAAGGAAAGTCGAGGGAGAAGATGGTGCACTACTGTATGGAGGTGTGGGGAGGAAAACAAAAAAGGCAAGATCATTTGTACTGTCTGATATATGGTGCATTTGAGGACTGGATTTGTCAGGCTTTAAGTATTTATGTAAACAGTAAGGAACCGTTTAACACGGAGGAGAGCGAATATGCAAGTTTGTGGATAAGGTCGGATACTAGAGCTCACCTGTTCCCTTTAAGGGAGAAGAAGGGATGGAAAAATATGTATGGTGTGCCCCCACCATACATTTCACCATCACCTTTGTCTACTTTGCCGTCTCAGTGCTGTAATGGGAACCTGTTAGTCTGTCCCTTGCTCCTGCCCAAGTGCGGGAATCTACCATTCTATCCCCTGTTCCTGCCCACATGTGCGAGCTTGCCATTCTGTCCACTGTCTCCGCCCAGGCACGAGACTTGTCCACGTCCCCAAAGAGACTGGAACCTCCACCCACAACCGAGGAGCAGAACTCTGACACTTTAGCTATCCCACAGCCTAGTAAGTGGGAGCCCCAGGTCCTGGCGATGACCCCCTCATTCATACAGTAAGCCCAACTATACCCTTTAAGGGAAACTGTAATGCCAGGAAGACAAGGTGGTATAGGATTTGTCTCAGTTCCTTTGAATTCAGGAGATATTAGAGCATTTAAAAAGGAGATGGGAAGTTTATTGGACTATCCCATAGGTGTGTCTGAGAAGTTTGATCAATTTCTAGGTCCTAACATATACACATTGGATGAGTTGCAGGTGATTTTAGGAATATTGTTCACTGTAGAAGAGTGGGGAATGATTAGGAGTGCAGGAATGAAAAACTGGGACGAAAGACACCAACAGGGTCCAGTCGCTGATGTAAAATGGCCTCTTCAGAGACCTAACTGGAATAATCAGGATCCATGAGATAGAGATCACATGGTTGATCTTAGGGATATCATAGTCCAAGGTATAAGAGAATCTGTCCCAAGAGGACAAAATATTAATAAGGCTTTTAAAGAATACCAGAACAAGGATGAACCTCCTACTGAATGACTGGAAAGGTTTAAGAAAAAGTTTTCAGCTTTATTCTGGTCTGAACCTGAATAATGCCATGGGACAGGCTATGCTGAAGATGCATTTTGTACAGAGATCATGGGAGGATATCCGCAAGAAGTTAGAAAAAGTTGAGGACTGGCAAGATAAGGGCTTGGATGAGCTGTTGAGAGAGGCTCAAAAGGTATATGTATGTAGGGATGAAGAAAAACTTGAGGAAAGTCAAAAGAGGCAGGAGGAAAGTCAGAAAAAACAGACTAAGATTCCAGTAACTGCTATCAGAGAAGGCCAAAAAGGAGATAGGAGCCAGGGGCAATGGACCCACCGAGGGTCCAATAAATGTGACACCTCAAAGAATCGAGGACAGGTGGATAGGAGTGGAGTGTTACCACTGTGGCAAAAAGGGACATATAAAGAATTATAGGAAGCTGATACAGGAGGAACAAGTGTTTAAAGAAGATTAGAGGGGTCAGGGACTCTATCTGCTGGGGACCCGAAAAGTCACAGAGCCCTTGATAAAACTTAAATTGGGTCCTCAGCAACAAGAACTCGAGTTCCTAGTAGACTCAGGAGCAGAAAGATCAACTGTCCAGAAAATTCCCAGGGGTTGTATGACCTCTTCTGACACAGTCCAAGTGGTAGGGGCAAAAAGGGAACCATTCAAAGTACCTCTTATGAAAGAGGTGGAAGTAGAAACTCACAATAAGTATGCATTAGGAACATTCTTATTGGTCCCCGAGGCAGATTATAATTTATTAGGAAGAGATTTAATGATAGAATTGGGAAGAGGTTTGGAAACAAAAGAACAAAAATTACAGGTCAAGATATATGCTCTCACAGCAGAGGACAAAAAGAGAATAAATCCTGGTTTATCCCTGACTCTATAAGGAGATTAGATATAAGGCCATTTGAAATCTCTATTCAGAATCCAGGGGATCCAATCAGAGTAAAGCAGTATCCTATTTCTTATGAAGGAGGGTTGGACTCAAACCCACCATAGAACGACTCTTAGCTCAAGGACTGCTGGAACCATGTATGTCACCTCATAATACTCCTATTTTACTGGTAAAGAAACCTGATGGATCATATCGATTAAAACAGGATTTAAGAGAGATAAATAAAAGGACTGTGACTCGATTTCCAGTAGTTGCTAATCCCTATACCCTGTTAAACCAACTCTCACCTGGTTACAAGTGGTATAGTGTAATTGATTTAAAAGATACCTTTTAGGCTTATCCTCTCAAGGAAGAGAGAAGAGACTATTTTGCATTCGAATAGGAAAATCCGGAAACTCATAGGAAACAGCAATTAAGGTGGACAGTTTTACCTCAGGGGTTTGTAGAATCTCCTAACTTATTTGGGCAAGCATTGGAGCAGTTGTTAGAGTCCTTTGAACCTCATCAAGGTACGGTTTTGATTCAGTATGTGGATGATCTATTGGTTGCTGGTGACAATTCGGAAGCAGTTAGAGATGAAAGCATCAGACTATTGAACTTTTCGAGTTTAAAAGGACGAAAGGTGTCAAAGTCTAAGCTGCAATTCACAGAGGAAAAAGTGAAATATTCAGGGCACTGGCTAAGTAAAGGATGTAAAAGGTTGGATCCTGATAGGGTGAATGGGATTTTATCCTTACAAGTACCCAAAAAAAAAGACAGATTAGACAGCTTTTGGGACTATTGGAGTACTGTCGACAATGGATTGAGAATTACAGTAGTAATTACAGTTTGAAAGGAAATATGTTTGTGTGGGAGCATATGGATTAGCTAAGAAAATTCTAGAGGGATGTTTAACATACCAAAAAGTAAACAAAAGACAATTAAGAGAAGGAATTCAAGGAGGGCGAGAGATAGCTAAAAGGTCGTTTGAAAAGATACAGGCTGATTTTACTGAGTTACCTAAAGTAGGGAGATACTGGTATCTACTGGTTTTAGTAGACCATCTCACTCATTTTGTAGAGGTTTTTCCTGTGGCATGTTGTACAACCAAAACTGTAGTTAAAATCCTATTAGAAGAGATTATCTCGAGATATGGAGCTGTGGTAGTGGTGGATTCAGATAGAGGACCACACTTTACCTCTAAGATAATTAAAGAAACAACAGAATTTTTTGGAACCAAATGGGAGTACCATACTCCTTGGCATCCACAAAGTTCTGGCAAAGTAGAGAGAATGAATGGAGAAATAAAGAAACATTTGACTAAATTAATGATAGAAACTAAAATGAATTGGGTGAAGTGTCTGCCATTGGCCCTTTTATATACCCTGATACCTTCGAGTTTTGATGTTTTGATTTTTTTAATTTTTGTACATCTTAGAAGTAGTTATGTAGTAAATGTAGATTTTAGAGTAGCAGCATATTATCCCTTTACCCTTTAACACATCAGCTCAAACCCCTGTTACCCATTCCCATATCAATTCCCTAAATTCCATAGCCTGTTTAGTCTCTTTTTCAAGGCAGAATTGTAGAAGAACACCCTTACCATACGGAAGAAGATACAGTCATAGACTCAACAACCTCCAGGTCTAGAATTCTGGAGGGCCTCCAAGGACATTACGTACTCTGAGGAAGATGAAGATGAAGAAGAGGGGGTCCCAAAATGCCCAAAGACCCAATTCTCAAGAGGCCTGGTGGGGGCAGAACCTGGGTGGTAGTTGGACAGCATTGGATGAAAATCATTATAAAAACTGTGAACATCTCAATTTCGGGAGCTCGCACTGGGGGTATTCCAGAAAGCCTGGGGGCTCATTAAAGTCTTTGTATCCTTATCTTATCTCCTACCTAATTTGGTTTGGAGTCTTTTTTTCCTCACAGCCATTTAGGCAACAATCCGAACCCAACCCCGAACTGATACAGGAATTTCCCCTTGTTAAATGATATATGGAATGCCATATGATTTTGGAATTCTGATAGAAAATCCAAAGGTAGAAGGCATTCTCCTAAGGGAATACATTGTCGAATTAATGAAAAGGAGGCAAGAACTGAAAAAGAGAGGACTAGTAGCTCAAAGGCCTCCACTAGACATGTCAATACATAGATTCCAACCCGGAGATTGGGTGTTGATTAAAAATTGGAAAGAATCCTCATTAACCTCTCGTTGGGAAGGGCCATTTGTCGTTCTTCTCACTACAGACACAGTGGTTCGGACAGCTGAGAGAGGATGGACTCGTGCATCTCAAGGGACCAGTAAATGCTCCTGAGTGGACTGTGACTTCCGCACCCGGAGACCTCCGGATGAAAATAAAGAAGACTAAAGTCAGTGAATGAATCCCCCTGAGGAAGAAGTAAGACCTAACCTGTATCAATTTTTTCAGATATCCCCTGAACAGACTTTACGAAAAATACATTATGTATTTTACAGGCAAGAAGGAATGCCTAATCAGACTGGAGGGTCTGGATATTATAAAATAGAAGGAAAATCAATTAATTTTCCCTTTTGTTTTGAACTGGAGACTGAAATACCTGAAGTCCCTAACCCATGCGGAATACCGTGTATTAAACGCCCAGACTCTGAACATTTCAGTTGGGTAATTTGCAAATGTGTAAAATGTAATCAAAGGTGGTATTGTGTTTCATTTAATAGACAGAAGTCTGTAATATAATCTGTGGGTGTGAATTACCGATACCAGTACTTGTGAAATATCTGAAACAGATTGGGAAGCAGTACTAAGAGAGTGCCGCTCTAGATTATCCTGGGAATTGGGCCAACAGAGTAGAGAGAGGTACTTGGGACTACGGGAAATAATTGACAAATTTAACACTTGGAAATAAGTTCATCAACAAAGACATTACATTCCCTTAAATCGGGATAAGAGAACTAGATAATTGTTCAGGCAAGACTCCTGAAGAATACCACTGTTGCCGAGAAGAACTGATACCTTGTTGCTCCCTGCAAAGGAGTAGACGGAGGAAGGCAGAGGGGTACAACGGTGGAAGAAAAACTTACCAAAGAGTCTCTATCTCTGAGACGAGGAGAGAATTATATTGCTAGTTGCAAAAACGGACAAAATTTTATTATTAATCATAAGCTCAATGCTTATGACACATGAGACAGAGATCCCACACCAACCCTATAAATGGACTATGAATCATGGTACAATCAATCTCCTTGGTTAACTACTTTACTCTCTCTACTTTATTAGACCCTCTAACAATGTTAATAATCGCATTGATCTTTGGTCCTTGTGTCTTAAATAAATTAGTGATTTTTGTCAAAAATCAAGTTGACACAGTACAACTGATGGCAATGACACAACAATATGAAAATATGAATAGAATGACACCTGAGGGAGATCAATCTCCTATTTTAAATGCAGAAAAAAAAAAAGCAGTAATGAAATTTGATGAGCAAATTTATGATTAAATAGGAAAAGGGAGGACTGTAATAGGTGATAAAGAGTAAAAGGTATAATTTGATCATCACATTAAGTTTAATAAGTTGCAATAAACCTAGCAAGAACTTCGCTGGAGTTATGAATTAGTCACAAAAAGGGAAACCATAGTGTTGTAATTGTTAGATGATTAACTACATGACTGTTATGAATTTGCATGTCTTGTTATTCTACAAGTGTTTGTTCTAAGCATGCTTATAGGGAAGGAAAATAGAAGGAAACAGCAAAAAACAAAGGAGAGGACTTACCCCCCCCATCTGGAAACTTCCACACAACAGCCTTTGAGGACTATGGTCTAACCAAATCATTGACTGAACCCAGGTGGCGAGATGGAGCCCGCGAAATAAGGACCAAAAACGGGGGAGCCCACGAAACAAGGACCAATATCGGGAGAGCCCACGAAATGGAACCCAATAAAGAAATCGAAAGAGACTTAGGGGGTGGAGATAAAGGGGGGGTATAAAAGATGGACCGTTGGTTTGTCACAGGGCAGACTGATGGTAGAACAAGAGTTTCCTCCGGTCGCCCAGAGTGCTGTTTTGTTTACCTGCCTTCAATAAATTTCTTTTAAATTTTTAAAAATTATCTCTGGTCTATTGAATATAACACTGTGATTTTTTTAAACTTTGAGCAGGACATTTTTGTAATAGTTATTAATATAATAAATAAATGAGTCCCATAGGGATCGGTAAGACACCAACATGGTGTGTAACGAGATTTTCTTTATTCAAAGAGTCACAGCTTATATAGTAGTTTCAAATGCTGCCACATCACACAGATAACTTCCTAAGCCAATCCCATACAAGCATTCAACAGAGCATGTGTGACAGAGTACTTAAAACTACAACTCCCAGGATGCCTTTGCAGCACCTGGTATAACCAGACCCCACAATTCCCCTGTTTTTATTAATAACAAGATACAGAATAGTGCAAATTCAAGAAAGCAACAGTGCAATTCTTAACAAAACATTCTTCACTTGATATAGTAAACTTATTTTTTACTTAAACTTTATTTACTTTAGAGTTCTATGTAATAACAAAACTTTATTAATCAAAAACCTTATTTACCTAAGAGTTTTATGCAACTGGGTAGCACAAAAACCTTTATTATCTGAGGGTCTACATATGATTGGGGAAAACTTACTTTATTAAAGGAGAAAAGGGTTTAGTGGAGGAATATCATGTTCTCAGGTCTTTTTAAGGTGATGTGGCAGAGGTAGTGTTTATTGTGTGTGTTTGTTTCAGATTTTTGGTATAAAGCACATATTGTTCACATACATTCATACATTTACTCAATCACTCTTTCACTCATTCTTAGGCGATCGCCTCCACTCTCTCTTCATTCATGCATACTTGCAACTTGAAAATTATTAAATGAAATCTGTTTGATTCAGCACCTACCTTATCACATGCATATTGTTACCCTGTATTCCCCCCTTTTTGTAGTTAATATTGAAAATTATTGAATTTGAAGGTATAATACTGGTAAGTAGTGTGCACATTTCTGAGTGTATAGTTAGAAAACTGAATAGGTAAGTTACTATTACAATCTGTTAATTAATAACAAAAGAAATTCTTAAAGATGTAAATTACATTACTTAAACAAGATAGTTATATAATTTAACATTATCTAGATGCATTTAAGAACTTAACAATCTTAAACAATACTTAGTAAATGTCACTATTAGTCATTTAAACAAAGCTACAGGGAAATTAGAAACTTAAAAATGTATTAATAAGGCAATGCTGAATTTTTCTCTCTTATTATTGTAAACACAAAAACTAAAGACAGTTAACTAAATTATTTTAGAGAAGAACATTTGTAATAATTTCTAAAGACTTATGTGTAAAACATGTAAAAACAGTCAGTACATGTAGTGTCTGTATAGCTTTGATTCCAGTCTGGGTCTTGGCCGGGGTCACTGCTCCCCTCGGATGGGGGGGGTGCTACCCTGCTGGTCACTGCCGCCAGGCCTCGGTTCGGCTCGGCTCGGCACTGCACCGTGCTGTGCCGCCGGTTTCGGTTTTCACTGGGGTCCGGCCCCCGCTCCCCCGGGGCGGCTGTGTCGCGTGTGCAGCTGTCCCGGGCTGCGCTGTTGTTGGCCTGGCTGTCCCCGGCGGGGCGCGGGGAGCGGTCACGTCGTGGAGCCCCACTGGCAGCCGGGACCATCGCCGCCGCCTCCAGCTTGTAGAATACCACAGCCGGGTCCCAGTACTCGGGCACGGCGCTGCCCAGGTCCGCGCGGCCCCGGGGGGGGCAACGGGGTGGCAGTGACGGGTGCCTTGCTCTGCAGTTTCTCGTTGATCCCCCGCTCCAGTTTCTCGCGGGACGAGAAGCCGAGTCGCTGAGTACGTTGTCCCCAGAGCTACTGCTGCTGCTCCCCGCAACCGTTGGGGGGGGGGGGGGGCTGAGGCCTCGCTGTCTCCAGGTGCAGATTTCCTTCACTGTCCGCTGTGCTGTCTGCAGTCCCACGGAGTTGCACGCCACTTCGTTCTCGGCTTGTCTCGCTGCAGCTACCAAGTGCTTCCTCAGCCCCGCGCTCTGTGTCCGCTGCTGGCATCGTTCTTCTCTTCAGCCCGCGGTGCCTGTGCACGCTCCGTGTGGCTACACATGGGCGGGTCTCTCACAGATAACTTCCTAAGCCAATCCCATACAAGCATTCAACAGAGCATGTGTGACAGAGTACTTAGAACTACAACTCCCAGGATGCCTTTGCAGCACCTGGTATAACCAGACCCCACACATTTTCATCTGTAAAAACACTACAGAGTGCCCAGAGATCTCCCCAGAGGGGGTTTCAAAGTCTCAAGCCCACGACCACTATAGAGAGGCTAAGGAGCTGTGACCTCAATGGTGAGGAGACTGAGGACAGTACAGGACAACACTCAGAGGCCTTGAAGGGAGGATTTAGAGATGGTGGATCCTTCTGTCATAGCAGAAAACAGCAGGAGAAAGAAAGAACTAATGCCAAGTCCAACTGAGGAGGTCCAGAGTGGAAAAGAGGAAAAAGGAATTGATCTCCAAGGGCAGTGCTGTGGTGCAACACATCAGCCAGGAGGAGTCTGGATGAGCCCAAGGCTTTGTGTGTGCAGGAAGAGCCAGGGAGGACGCAGAGATGTCAGTGCAGGAAAGGGCCAGTGAGGTGCGGCAGCCGGGGGGATGACAACAGCCTGCAGGGAAAGGGGCAGGGCATGGACACCGTAGGACAGCCTGGGCTGCACAGCAGAGAGGCCTGTGCAGAAGTTGAAAGGCCCTGACACAGCCACGTTCTGCAGGCCTTTGGACATGGCTGCTGGTTGTGCCCCTGATGCCAGGAGGAGACAAGTGGCCCTTGCAACCCTGGGGCCTCCTGGCCTCCTTGTCCCTGCTCAGCAGCCTGGGAGGTGCCACCCCATCGTCCTGCCCTTGGCACTGCACATCCCACATCCCAGTCCCCCAGGAAGAGCCCTGAGCAATGAGGCAGGGACAGGATCTTCCTTCCCAGGGGTTGGGGGTCAGGCCTTGGTCCTTTGGATTAGGGAAACACATCCA
>NW_020956857.1:43417-65828 GCF_003031625.1 Empidonax traillii
CCGTAGGACAGCCTGGGCTGCACAGCAGAGAGGCCTGTGCAGAAGTTGAAAGGCCCTGACACAGCCACGTTCTGCAGGCCTTTGGACATGGCTGCTGGTTGTGCCCCTGATGCCAGGAGGAGACAAGTGGCCCTTGCAACCCTGGGGCCTCCTGGCCTCCTTGTCCCTGCTCAGCAGCCTGGGAGGTGCCACCCCATCGTCCTGCCCTTGGCACTGCACATCCCACATCCCAGTCCCCCAGGAAGAGCCCTGAGCAATGAGGCAGGGACAGGATCTTCCTTCCCAGGGGTTGGGGGTCAGGCCTTGGTCCTTTGGATTAGGGAAACACATCCAGGTTTCCCCAACACAAGAGCCACCTTTCTGTTGCTTGTCCATCCTTGTCATCACCGTCTGCAGTTTTCTGCTCTAAGTGGAACCGGGGACACGTTCTCAGTTGTGTCCCTCAGTGAGACTCATTAGCACTGCAAGAAACTTTAGTGTTTCAATCTCACTTGGACTTCTTGAGAAGTTGTTTGAACTTATTCTCAGGAACTCTCATGTAAAGAACCCCAAAACCCCTGAGGGTGATGAAATGCCTGGGGCTTTTGCTGTGCTGCTGAGCTGGGCTGGGCTCCTGGCATGCAGGCAGCTCCTGGCAACCAAGAGGAGTTTCAAAGAGACAGCTCTGCCCAGGAGCAGCTCCTCTGCACAGCCCAGCAGGGATGAGGGCACTGCCAGGGCAACCCAGGGACACCAGAAGGGCACAGGCAGAGTTGAAAGGGGCTCAGCACTGGCAGGAGGGCTGAGAGCTCCCTGCAGGAGGAATCTTGGCAGGGCTAGACACGGTGTGTCTGGCTGCAGGGCAGTGCAGGGGCCTGCAGAAGTAGGAGCTTGTGGAGGCATCTGATCAAGCTGGCCCAGCCCCAGCTGATGGGATGGGTGAGGAGGGTCTGTTTTGGGGCAGTTGGGAAGAGCTGTGAAGCCAGGGGTGCAGCCAGGGTTGCCCAGGGCTGTGGAGCAGAGCAGGGGCCTGCAGCCCAGGGCACTGTGCTGGGCAGGGACTCTGCTGCTTGCCGGGGCAGCTCTCAGCCAGCCCTGGGAGCTGGTCCCAGGGCTGGGGCAGGAGGGCTCTGGGCAAGGAGAAAGCCTGGCAGGGCAGGGAGGATCTTTTCCATGTCTCGCTGTTGCAGGCTCAGACCTGTTCACAGGTCCACACCACTACAGGATATTTCATGGAGAATTTTTGGCACAGCTCAGAAAAGACAGGGGTTCCAGGAAAGGAATTTGTTCCTGCTGTGTGTTTCCTGCTTAGGCATTGGAGCACAGACATTGTTCTCTCAGCTCAGTAGACTGCGCTCCAATTCCAACCCTTTTACTCTCCAAGGTGAATATTTCAGGGAGTCTCAGAAATGAGCCCAGGATCCTGGGCAATGCTGAGCCTTCCCCTGGGGGTGGGCACTGTCCTGTGTCAGCCCTTGGCTTCCCTGCGGGAGAGCTCCTGTCCTGCTCTGTCCGGCACAGCTGCACCTCTGGGTTGGCACAGGGGACACTGCACAGAGCTGCCCTTGGAAGCAACATTGTCCTGTTCTCAGCACTGCACAGGTATTTGTGGGTGTGTTTTTCAATATTTATTTGTGTGAAATCAAAGTGAATGCAGCACAAAGAGGAGGGCAGATGGGAAACAGGCTAAAGGACTCTGTATATCTCCTGGGTCCTCTTTCAATTACAGAGAGATGAGCCCTTTCGTCTCTTGTCTTTTCTCAAGGCTCTTCACATTTTCAGTCATAAAAATAGGAATTTTTACTCCTAAAAAGAACATTCTGCAGATTTCATGGTGGAACATATGTAACATAAAAAATTATTCTAAGGATAATATAAGCCTCTATTCTGCATTCCACTCTCTTTTGATCAGCAGAGAGGTCAGAGATGGAGCTTTTCCCTTTAAGGTGAGTTACATCTGACACTCGTGTGACCATGAAAGCTGTCACAAACCAGCTCCATGTCCCCACTGCAGCAGAGCAAAACTGAGCCCTTGGAAGCACATGGGCAGAGCTCCTGCTGCTCACAGCACTCTGAGCCAGAATTAGGGAAATACAATTAATTTGGGGGGATTACTATGAAAGATGGAATATCTCTGCTGAGAGGGGTCTCTCTTAATTGTTCCCTGTCTTTTCCTTTTCTGAACAGACCCTGTGCTAAGGAACAGCAAATGCCCAACAGCAGCTCCGTGGCCCAGTTTCTCCTGCTGGCATCGGCAGACAGGAGGGAGCTGCAGCTCCTGCACTTCTGGCTCTTCCTGGGCATCTCCCTGGCTGCCCTTCTGGGCAACGACCTCATCCTCAGCGCCGTAGTCTGCGACCAGCACCTGCACAGCCCAAGGGACTTCTTCCTGCTGCACCTCTCCCTCACAGACCTGGGTTGCATCTGCACCACTGTGCCCAAAGCCATGCACAACTCCCTCTGGGGCACCACAACCATCTACTGTGGAGGATGCAAAGCCCAAGTGTTTCTGTTTATGTTTCTCATGTCAGCAGTTTTCCCTCCTGACCATGATGTGCTATGACTGCTACGTTGCCATCTGCAAATCCCTGCACTACGGGACCCTCCTGGGCAGCAGAGCTTGTGCCCACATGGCAGCAGCTGCCTGGGCCTCTGGGTTTCTCGATGTTCTGCTGCACACAGCCAATACATTCTCCCTGCCCCTGTGCCAGGGCAGTGCCCTGGGTCAGTTCTTCTGTGATATCCCACACATCCTCAAGCTCTCCTGCTCACACTCAGGCTACCTCAGGGAAATTGGGCTTCTTGGTTTCAGTGCCTGTTTAGCATTTGGTTGTTTCCTTTTCATTATTTTCTCCTATGTGCAGATCTTCAGGGCTGTGCTGAGGATCCCCTCTAAAGAGGGACAGCACAAAGCCTTTTCTACATGCCTCCCTCACCTGGCTGTGGTCTCCTTGTTTCTCAGCACTGGCACATTTGCTTGCATGAAGCCCCCCTTCATCTCCTCCCCATCCCTGGATCTGATTGTGTCAGTTCTGTACTCGGTGGTGCCTCCAGCCCTGAACTCCCTCATCTACAGCCTGAGGAACCAGGAGCTCAAGGATGCCATAAGGACAATGATGACTGGATGTTTCTCAGGAGCAATAACCTGCATCATTTCTTATGCAGAACACTCATTGTGTAACACATTTTGGGCTCAGCCTTCCCTGTAAATCTTTAGATTGTGTTGGGGTGGGGGGTTTTCCTTTTCTGTTCTTTTTTGTGTGAAAATTTATACTTCATCCCATATATAATTCACTCTCTTCCTCTTTTTCTTGACACAGAAAATGTACTAATCAGGAATCCTGCTCTGTGTGCATTTAAACAAAATAAATATTCATGCAGCAAGGTCTTTTTCAAACATCCACCCTGTGATAGTTTATAAATGAGGATTCACAATCTCTGACTGTAAGAAAGGGCACAAATTATTTTTCCCTGACCCTTCCTTCCAGACCTTCCCTGAAGCTGGAGGGCATTGCCATGTTACAGATGTGGAGGGGAAAAGAGTCCCAGCCCTTCCAGGGAGCACCAGAGTTGGGTCTTTGCAGAGCGGCTCTCTTTGCACTCCCCCCTCTCCTTTGCTGTCCATGTCCAAGGCCTGAGTGCTCTGGCAGCTCAGTCACTGTTCTGCTGTGTGTCAGTCCTGGGACCACAGGCAGGGACAGGCCCTGGGCACTGCTGGGACAGGGCTGGGCTCCACACCAGCACTTCCATCAGCAAAGGGCTTCCCCTGCAGGCACTTCCTGAAGGCTGAGGGCTTTTCCCGACACTGGTATGGAGAAGAAGTCCAAGGAATAGACTCTGCAAAGTCTTGTTGCTTTGCTTGTTTCTCCATGGAGACAGTGCAGGGAGGGCAGGGACCCATTAGGACTGCAGGGACTGAGGGTTGGCTCAGATGTTGTGTGTTGGTGGCCAATGGGAAATGGAAATGACAAAGGATCTCCAAGTCCCCTGCCTGGGGCTCTGCAGCTTGTGCTGGCTCTGATGGCAGGTGAGGACTTGTGTGTAGGAAATGAGGAAGTGCATGAGAGCACAGAGGATCTGCAGGGACAGCCCGTCCCATCCAGTCAGCAGTGACTGGAGCCCTGGAGCAAAATCCTGCACTGGGTGGAGTCACCCAGAGCTAAAGTACTAAATCTTGCTGGCAAGTGGAAAAGGCAGCTCTGCTATCCCAGGGGACACAGCAGGTACAGGGAAACGAGTTTGGAGAGTGTTTTGTGCTGCCCACAGTGAACTTCCATAGGAGGATCCCGGGAAACTCCCCAAGCCATGTCCCAGCTCTGGAACACGTCAGGGCCTCAATAAGCACACGCCATAGCCTCACAAAAGCATCTGTGTGAGGTGGTCAGTGGCAAGGAGCACCATCAACTGGTTCTTATGTCCATGAAGTTCCTCAGTGTCAGAATGGTCCCTTGATTCCATGAGGTTCTAAAAGGTTTCAGGGTTCCTTTTCTTCCTTGAGGCCCCACAGGTCAAAATGGCCCCTTGTTTCCACCAGATCTCAGTGTCCCTGTGTTCCTTTGTTTCCAGGGGGCCCTGCAGTGCCACAGTGGCCTCCTGATTCCAGGTGTTTCTGCAGTGTCACAATGGCCCCTTTATTTCAGGAGGTTGCCCACTGTCCCTGGGTTCCTTTGGCTCCAAGGGGCCCTGCAGTGCCACCGTGGCCTCTTGATTCCATGGGTTTCCTCAGGGTCACAATAGCCCAGTAATTCCAGGAGGTTCTTCAGTTTCCCAGGGGCTCCTTGATTCCATGAGATTGCACAGCATTAGCACAAAGTTGAGCCCATCCTGATGGAAGAGTTGTGGAGGTTGGGAGGAACTGGGACAAAAGGGATATGATAATTGGGGAAGGAAAGATTTTGATGCGGTAAAAACAGGTTCAGATAATGCTGAGGGTGTTGAAACACTGACTGTGCAAACACTCCTGATGGACCTTTATGCACTTTGTAACCTCAAACCCCAACAGTACCCAAAAACGCTGCCCCTCCCATTAAGAGGAATCCACTGCCCTAATTCCAAGACGGAAAAAGCCCGAACCAGCACTCCAGACTCTTATTTGTAGTCTAATGCCCACCCCATTCCCAAACCTGCATTGTTAGTATGAAAACACAAACTTTAATCTTGACCCAGCCTAAAACCCTAATCATGAAGCAGACCCTGCCAGCAGAACAACAAACCTGCCAAAGTTCTGCCCAATCCCCACCCTGAGCTCTAAAGTTCAAGCCCTGACCATTAAGCACCCCCACAGCCCTTGGGAGCAGGGTAAGGACCTGCAGGGCCCAGAGCAGGCCCAAGGGGTTGGCAGAGCAATGAGAGGTGACCTGGATCTGCTCAGCTCTGCAGTGACCCCCAGGAGAAGGGCCTGGGCTCTGTCAGGGATGTCTTGTGGCACAGGGGCTCAGCATCAGAGCTAAGAAGGCCAAGTGTACATGGCAGCAGCCAGAGCTGGGGGACAGCAGAGCCATCAGGGAGGGCCCAGAAATGCTGCTGGGAGAGGGGTGGGAAAGCAGGAGGGGTGTGTGCAGCCTGCAAGGCCAGAGGAGTAGCAGGGACAGGGGAGCACAACCTGCAGCACAGATGGCCAAGGGCTCTGGCAGGGCTGCAAGGCCCAAAGGCACCCAGGCCTTTGTGCCCTTGGATCTGGCAGCTGCCTCTACCACTCAGGCCACCACAAGCAACTTTGCTTTGTCTGCCTGTACTCCCGGCCTGCAAGGATCTGCTCTCAGGAGTCCCTGGGGAGGCTTTGTCAGTGCCTGCCCTCAGTGGGACCCAGCAATGCTTCAAGGGACTGGGAGTTTGGCTTCTGATTTCCTGAGCAACTTCTTCAGTCTTCTCTCCATAGTTGAGAACAATGGACTTTTCTGTAAACACACTGTGGGACTCATTAAAATACAGAAAAACAAATTATTTTCGTTCCGTTAATTGTCTTCACCTTTTCAAGTCTTCAACAACTAATTGGAGTTGTTTTGTTGTTTAGCTAAGGAGGAAGCTTTTAAAGTGGACCTCACAAAAATATATATTTTTTTCTATAAAAGAAAGTGTTTTACACAGAGCCTTGAGATGCAAGACGGTCAAGGGGCACAGGATCTGGAACAAACATAAGAAGGGGGCAAAGAAGATTAGTAGTCCTTAATCATTGTCCAGATGAATAGCTATTTAGGAATTCAATAGCATTTACTGCAATTGAACAGTGACTGAATTATAGATTCACAATAACAACACTCACATTACAGTAAATTCACACCCACACCCAGGCAGAGATGTGTGGACACATCAAGATCTGGATGTGTAAAGGTCCAAAATTCTCCTGGTTGTCAGTGTAACACCCCCACACATCCCTTTGTGTTTCCCAACAGATAAGGTTCCACCAGGTCCTGCAGTGTCACAATGACCCCTTTATTCCATGAGTTTTCCCATTGTCAGTGACCCTTTTATGCCAAGAGTTTCTGTGCTTTCCATGTTACTGCTCTGCTCTGCCCTACCCTGGGGTGGCCTCACCTGCAAGATTGGGGCAGTTTGGGGGGACACAATGGAGGGGAAAAATTGAGCCATTCGAGAGTGTCCAAAGGAGGCCATGAGGATCGGGAAGGGCCTGAAGGGGAAGGTGTGTGAGGACACTGAGGGCACTTGGGGTGTTCAACTGGAGAAGAGGAGACTGAGGGGAGACCTCAGTGCAGTCACAGTTTCCTGGGGAGATGCAGAGGAGGGGCAGGCCCTGAGCTCTGCTCTGGAGGAACCAAGGACAGGACTGAGGGAATGGCCTGGAGTTGTGTCAGGGCAGGGTTAGCTTGGATCTTATGGAAAAGGTTGTTCTCCAGAGGGTGGTTGGGCACTGAACAGGCTCCCCAGGGCAGCGGGCACAGCATCAAGGCCAACAGAGCTCAAGAAGTGTTTGGATGATCCTCTCAGGCTCATGATGGACCCTTGTGGATGGTCCTGTGTAGGACTAAGGATTGAACTGGATGATCCTTGGGGTCCCTTCCAACTCAGCATATTCTGTCATTCTGGGTTTATTTGGGTTTGTTTTGGTTGTGTTTGGTCCTTTTGCCCCCCTTTTGAATTGCCTTTCCTCTGACCCATGAGTTTTTTCTTCATTGTCTTGTGCCTTGGTGGGCCCCTGATGGCAAGACAAGTTTATCCAACTCAGTCACATTGACCAGGTTTTTTGTACAAGTCACTATTAACTAGACCAGATTTCTCAGACTCGCTGCCACTTGGCATCATCCCCAAAGGAGTGGAAAGTGCATTTCATCCCATCAGTCAGAGACACCATAGAAATGTTCCATAGGAATGGTTAAGGGCTGATCCCTGAGGGATGTCACCTGGGAGTTGCTGCCAAGAGGAATTTATGCCATGACTTTTGACCCTCATCAGTCCTTCAACTTCCCACCCACCACATGTTTCACTTGTCCAATCCAGCTGTCACCAGTCTGGCTCTAAGGAGACCACAGGACACCATGTCAAAGGCCCTGATGAAGACTGGGCACACAGCATCTGCTTCTCCCTCCTACAGGGGTTCTGCAATCCCTGTCTTGTCCATCCCATGCCTGGCAATGGCTGCAGGAGGACTTGCCACGTCCCCTTCCCTGCTGAGCCTGAGCAGTCTGGAACTCTGCCAAGCCTTGTTGCCCTGTTTGCAGACTGGTTCCATGTCTACCTTTGCCAAGGCCCCAGGAAGCTCTGGGATGGCTCTGGCCTTTGCAAGGGTTTGGGAGAGATCTCCCAGTGACACTGCCCAGCCTTCTCAACATCCCTGACACCAAAACCTTTTCTATTATCCCACAGTTCCAGTGTAGTGTTCAGGACACAACACATATGCTCATGGGTTCCATCCCCATCAGCTAAGGGGCTGGAAACTCACCATGACAGCAGGAAATGGAACTCAGAGAAACTGCAGGAGCCCTGGTGTCATCTGCAGGAGATGCCCAGCACAGCCTGACTGTGACCCTCAGTGCCAGCCTCTCTGCCCAGTCCAGCACAGAGTCCTGGCCCAGGGACAGAGCAGCCTGTCCCCAGGGGGGCTGCAGAAAGTGGGTTATCTGTGCCATGAATTCGTCTGTGAAGGCACAGAAATGCTGCCTTGCTCTTCTCCAGGGACATCCCTTTCCCCATGGCAGTGTGTCCAGGCTGCCTTGGTCAGTTGCAGATCCCAACCTGGGATCCCTGCAGGGCCCTGAGCTGGAAAGGCTGCTCTGAAGAGGGAGGGGCTGTGGCACCCTGGGTTGACCCTACACTGGCCATGCTGTTCAGGCTGGGAAGCAGAGCCAGCAGGATGGGGATCACTCCTCTCCACCCTCTTCCATCTTCCTGGAAGGCTCAGTAGCCAAGAACAAGGCTGGGCAGGACCATGGGCTGTTGGCAATGGCACAGAGAGCAGGGCAGGGCTCCACTCCATCCAGCCTGTGGGCTGCAGAGTTCTTCAGGACACCCTCCTGGAAAGCCCAGCCCTGGCTCTGGTACAGCCCTCCCTGAGCTGAATAGGAACAGTGGGAGTTCACTGAGGGCAAGAGGAGGCACTGGCCAGAGTCCTTTCTCTGTTTCTGCTGTGTCCCCTGGGGTTGCAGAACTCTCCTTTACCAGTTCCCAGGGACATTTAGTACTTTGTCTGTGGGTGACTCCACCCTGGTCAGGATTCTGCTCCAGGGCTCCAGTCACTGCTGACTCTATGGGACGGGCTGTCCCTGCAGATCCTCTGTGCTCTCCTGCAGTTCCTCATTTCCTACACACACGTCCTCACCTGCCATCAGAGCCAGCACAAGCTGCAGAGCCCCAGGCAGGTGACCTGGAGACCCTTTGCCACTGACCACCAGCACAGAACATTTGAACCAGCCCTCAGGCCCTGAAGTACCACAGTGAGTCCTTCTCTTCCTGCACGACCTGAATGGGGAAACAAGCCAAGCCAGGAGACTTGGGAGAGTCTATTCCTTGGCTTGTTCTTTACACCAACCCCTTAAAAAGAATAAAGTCTTCAGGGACTGCCCAGGGGGATCCCCTTTCCTGATGGAAATGATGTTGAAGAGTGCAGTCCTGTCCCAGCAGTGCCCAGGACCTGTCCCTGCCTGTGGTCCCAGGACTGACACACAGCAGGACAGTGACTGAGCTGCCAGAGCACTCAGGCCTTGGACATGCACAGCAAAGGAGAGGGGGGAGTGCAAAGAGAGCAGCTCTGGAAAAACCCAGTTCTGGTGCTCCCTGGCAGGGCTGTGACTCTTCCACTCCACATCTGCAAACATGAAAATGCCCTCCAGCTTCAGGGCAGGTCTTGGAAGAAGGATGAAGGAAAAAGAATTTATGTTCTTTCTAACAGTCAGAGATTGGGATACCTCATGTTAGAACTATCACAGCGAGGATGTTTGACAAATACCTTGTTGTATAAACCTTTATTTTGTTTCAGTAGACACAAAACATGGATTCTGATTATGACATTTTGTGGGAAAAAAAAAAAAAAAGAGAGTGAATTATATATGGGATGAAGTATAAAATTTCAGTGTTAGATACAGATGAACAAAAAACAAAAGCCCCCCACTCCACCACAATCTAAAGCTTAAGAGAAAAGGCTGAGTCCAAAATGTGTCACAAACGAGTGTTGTGCAGAAGAGGAGGGGCAGGTTATTGCTTTTGAAAAACACACACTCAAAATTTTCCTCACGGCATATGTGAGTTTTTGGTTCCTCAGGCTGTAGATCAGAGGGTTCAGTGCTGGAGGCACCATCGAGTACAGAACTGACAGAGCCAGGTCTAGTGATGGGGAGGAGATGGAGGAGGGGTTCATGTAGGTAAATGTGTCAGTGCTAATAAACAGGGAGACCACGGCCAGGTGAGGGAGGGACGTGGAAAAGGCTTTGTGCCCTCCCTACTCAGAGGCGATCCTCAGCACAGCCCTGAAGATCTGCACATAGGAGAAAACAATGAAAACAAAACAACCAAAAGTTAAAAAGCCACTAACCACAATGACTCCAATTTCCCTGAGGTAGCCTGAGTGTGAGCAGGAGAGCTTGAGGATGTGTGGGATTTCACAGAAGAACTTGCCCAGGTCATTGCCCTGGCATAGGGGCAGGGAGAATGTATTGGCTGTGTGCAGCAGAACATCGAGAAACCCAGAGGACCAGGCAGTTGCTGCCATGTGGGCACAAGCTCTGCTGCCCAGGAGGGTCCCGTAGTGCAGGGGTTTGCAGATGGCAACGTAGCGGTCGTAGAACATGACAGTGAGGAGGAAAAATTCTGTTGAGATGAAGAAGATAAAGGCCTGTGCAGCACATCCTGTGTAGGAGATGGTTGTGGTGCCCCAGAGGGAGTTGTGCATGGCTTTGGGCACAGTGATGCAGATGCAGATCAGGTCTGTGAGGGAGAGGTGCAGCAGGAAGAAGTCCCTGGGGGTGTGCAGGTGCTGGTCGCAGGCTACGGCGCTGAGGATGAGGCTGTTGCCCAGGAGGGCAGCCATGGAGATGCCCAGGAAGAGCCAGAAGTGCAGGAGTTGCAGCTCCCGCCTGTCTGCCAATGCCAAGAGCAGGAACTGGGCCATGGAGCTGCTGTTGGGCATTTTCTCCTTCCTCAGAGTATTTGGATCTGTTGAGGAGGAGAAGTCAATGCTGAGTTAGACCAGGTTGCTGCAACCAAACAGGACACGTCTCACAACCACCCCACTCTCAGATCCTCTCTCCTCAGTCAGACCTCCCTGCAGCTCCCACCCCTGAGCTCAGGTTATTGCTGCCTGAGGGCACCATTGGGAGCAGGAACTCTGGGATGGGCTCCCAAGGACTCCTTCTTGTTCTCCTGGCATAGACTAAGCTGAGGGAATTCTTTGTGTTTGTTCCCCCAGTTGCACCTGCCGCAGTTAGGAGTGGTTGTGCATGGTTGAAATCCCTGACATTTCTATTCCATTGCATGCCAAGTCTTGTAGGTTCTGAGGGCACAGGGACGGTTCCTCAGTGCAGACAGAAGAGCTGCTCTGCCCATGTCTGTGCTCAGTTGCCCTGTGCTGGCAGCTTGGAGCTGGAGGACCATCACACTCAACTGTTGCCATACAGAGAAACTGCACAGATCTCCAGGAATCCATGTCCAAAGAACAGACTGACACACTCCTCACCTTTTCTTCTCTCCCCTCCCAGACATAGGCAAAAAATGCTCATTGCAGTTTCCCAGAGCATTTCCATGGAGTTAGGACTGAGGAGTTTTCTCCAGGGGGATCCTGTGCAGCACAGAGATGCTATGGCAGAGCTGTGCCCTCCTGGAGGGCACCTGCAGCCCTGCAGGACACCCAGGGAAACACCTGAAGGGCCTGAAGTTCCCTGCAGGGCACTTGGGCACTTTGCTCCCACAGACACATCCCCACAGCAGCACCCAAAGAGTTTGTGTCTGCACAGGAATCTGCCCCCCCAAACCCCACACTGGCTCAGAAAAGCCATGGGTGAGAACAAGGAGAGCCCAGGCAGCAGGGGATGGCAGGAAAATGCCCCAGTGCTGCTGCCAAGGGAAAAGTGACAGCCAGAGAGAGAGGAAAATCAGGGTCTTGTCCTTGCCTGGGCTCTGGCTGCTGCAGGGCAATGCCCAGCCCAGCCCTCGTGGGCCTGAGGGCAGAGGCTCTGCTTGGGCTGGCAAAGGAGCCCAGGCAGGAGCTGCTCAGGGAAGGGCTCTGTCCCACAGACACAGGCAGGGAGGAGCCACATTCCCCTGGCCAGCACTTGTGGCAGCAGCTGCCTCTCCCTCCCTGCCTGGGTGTGTGTGAGGAGCTGTTCCTGCCAGCGGCCCCTCCCTGTGCCCAGCTCAGCTCCCTGCCAGTGCTGCCAGAGCCCATCTCCAGCCCAGGGCCCAGGGGCAGCTCTGCATGGGCAGAGGCTGCAGAGCAGATCCCAGACCCCCTGCACTGGCTGGGAAGGGGCAGGTGTTTGCAGTGGATGTGCTTCCTGAGAAGGGCCCTGGCACAGGGAACCTTCTGTCCCTGGGCCTCTGATGGAGCAGCAGCAAGTCCTGCTCTGCAGCAGCTTCTCCTGCTGCCCCCCAGCAATTCCAGCACAGCCATCCTGACAGTTTCTGCCAGGGCTGGCATTTGGCAGCTGCAAGAGCCACTGGCAGCAACTCACCTGCACTGCTCTGCAGCCACAAACTTCCCGTGCCAAAGGGCTGCCAAGATTCCTCCCCTGAGGAGCTCTGCCCTGTCCTCCCAGCCCAGGATCCCTTTCACCTCCTGCTCCCTTCTCCTGTCTGCCCTTGCTGCCTGCAGTTCCTGCCCTGCTCTGCCATAGGGCCACTTCCTCTGCCCTGCAGGCACTGGGAGAGGCCTTCTGAAAGATCCTACAAGCTGTGGGATGTGGCAGCGTCAGGAGATCCTTACAGGAACAGAAGTTTAAGTGTTCTACAGCCAAAGAATTCTTCATTCAAACCCTGGGAAGGTTTAGCCCGTAGTGGGAGATCAGTCCCCTCCCAGCCCAGGCTGCCTCTCATCTCTCTGCATTCTCTTCTGTGCCCTGGGTGCTGCAGGCAGTGCCCTCATTCCTGCTGGGCTGTGCAGAGGAGCTGCTCCTGGGCAGAGCTGTCTCTTTGAAGCTGTTCTTGGTTGCCAGGAGCTCCCTGTGTGCCAGGAGCCTGGCCCAGCTCAGCAGCACAGCAACAGCCCCAGGCATTTCATCACTCTCAGGGGCTTTGGGGATGAGTCCCTGAACAGCAGCAGAGTTGAGGAACCTCTTGAGAAACCAAAGTGAGATTAAAACTGTAAAGTTTTTTTTGGTGTGAATGGGTCCCATTGAGGAACCTAACTGAGAAACCATTCTCAGGATTTTCCAAACTTGGAAACTGTGATGACAGGTCACAGAATCACAGAATTATCAAGGTTGGAAGAGACCTTCAAGATCTTCTTGTCCAACTGTCAGCCAGCCCCACCAAAATCACCCCTAAACCATATACCAAAGTGCCATATCCAGATGTCATCTGAACACTTCCAGAGATTCTATCTCCTCCCTGGGTTTTTATACCAACACCTAAACACTTTCTCAGTGAGATAAGAATTTTGTAGTATCTAATTTGAACCTCACCCAAGGCAACTCAAGGTCATTTCCTCTCTTGCTCTCACTGAAGGCTTTGTAGAAGAGACTGACCCCCCCCCCCTCCTCACTAAAACCTCCTTTCAGGTCATTGTAGAGAGTGATGAGGTGCTCCCTGAGCCTCTTCTTCTGCAGACTAAAGAACCCCAGTTCCCTCAGCTGCTCCTCATCAGACATGTTTTCCAGGCCCTTCCCCAGCTCCGTTTCCTTCTCTGGACACGCTCCAGCCCCTCCAGGGCCTTTTTGCACTGAGGGGCCAGAACTGGACACAGCACTCGAGGTGGGGCCTCCCCAGTGCCCAGCACAGAGGGACAATCACTGCCCTGGTCCTGATTCCTCTGCAGAGCCTTCCTACCTTCCAGCAGATCCACAACCACCCAACTTCATGGTTTTCACAAATTTCCTGAGGGGGCACTCGATCCCCTCATCCAGACCACCAAGAACGATGTTAAACAGGAGCAGCCTCAACCCTGAGCCCTTGGGAAGCCCACTAGTGACCGGTCTCACCTGGATTTAGTTCCATCCCCCACCACTCCCTGGGTCATCAGCCAGTTTTTCCCCCAGCAAACAGTTCCCTCGTCTAGGGCATGAGCAGCCAGTTAGTGCAGGAAATGATGTGGGAGATGGGTTCAAAGGCTTTCCTGAAGTCAGGACAGACACATGCCCAGCCTTTCCCTCAGCTGCTGAGGGGGTCATTTGTCACAGAATGAGACTAGGTTGGTCAGGCAGGACCTGCCTTTCCCAACCCCACACTGGCTGGGCCTGATCCCCTTGATGTCCTGCACGTGCCATGGGATGCTGGACTCAGGTGCATCTCTTCTGGGCCTAGGGCCTTGTGGGGGTCTCATTGGCAGGGCAGGTCACTGAGCATTTGCTCCTGGATTACAGGGGCTTCACTCTGCTCCCCATCACCAGCTTCCAGTCCTGGGATCCCAGAATCCTTAGGACAAGTGGTTTTAGTAGTACAGACTGAGGCAAAGGAGGCATGAAGTCTTTTAGCTTTTTCCTTCTCCCCTGACACTGTGGTGTACTCTCCACCCAGGAAGGGATGGAGACTCTCCTGAGCCCTCCTTTTGCTGCCCATGGATTCTGAGACACATTTTTTGCTCTCTTCCAGTGCACATAGGAGAAAACAATGGCCAAATTCTGTTCCAGTTTGTCCTTTTCCCTTTGAATTTTCCCCCTCTATGACCTCACCTCATCATTGTAGTCCCCCAAGTTTCCTACCCCTCTTTCCCTTGAGCCCCAGCCACAGTTCTCTGTTTAACCAATCCATGATTTTGCTCCCTGGCTTGTCTTAGGGTCCATGGGCACAGCTCCCGGAGCTTTGAGATTTCCTTCTTAAAGCATCTCCAGCCTTCCTGGACTCCTTTGCTGTGACATTTTGGGTTACAGGATGGGTGCCAGAAAAGCATTCTGGGGGTTGTGGTCCATAAGGTTCTCTATCCCACATGTGCAGTGGAGTGCTTGTTTTGGATTGGTCAAGGAAGTCATGTTATGACGTGTTACAATTTGAAAGTACTATTTAAACTTTTGTCTCTCTCAATAGAAGACCTTTTCTACACACCACATTGGAGTCTCTCCGGTCCACTGGACCCTTTCCTTATTATATTAATAATATTGCAACATATGGCGCCCTGTAACAGGGAAAAATACGGAAAGCATCAAGAACCAGCCTAAATTAGCGCTGATGGACGCTAGCCAGAGAAAAGCAAAAGAAGCGAAGTACCTGAGAAAAAAACCTCTGATGGGCATTGGCGGGAAGAACCACAGATGAGTTTGGAGAAAAGCTGTGCACAAATACCCTGGAACAGCAGGAAGAAAGAGAAGTAAGAAGTATGAAGAAAAAGCTGCATCTGTGTCCTAGGTGAGAGGCCAAAAAATAGGAACTTCTAATTCATGTGAATTAAAGGAAAATGCAAAAGCCTTAATATTAAAGAGACTTTGGGGACAAATGAAGAAAGATAATGTAACTGGACTTTTGAGATTGATAAAAGTAACTGTACCAGGATTTCTGTTAATCAGAATCCTTCGTAAAACTGCTTGGAAAGAAAAATGGAGAAACAGAGAAAAAGCAAGGATAAAAAAAGTGTACACTTTGCAAAATTTACAAGAGAACTCAAACGTGTCCATGGAGAAAAGTTTTAAATCTCCTCCCCCCCCAAACATTAGCAGGCATGAAACTCAACTAGATACCAGACAAAGAAGGGGAGGGGTGCTGAGAACATGGAAGAAAAGTCCCAAAATACGCCTTTTTTGCAGAATTTTTGCAGATGCGTGGATTTCGGGGAGCGGGCACTTGGCTTGAGTTGTGCAGTTGTTGGAAGGGGACAGGCTTTGAGTCCCCAAGCCATTGCAGAGTTGCAGACACGTGGCGGCCACGCTGAAGCTTGGGCGGTGCTGTTTTGCCCATGCCTAGAGCAGGCAGTGGAACCTTCTCTCCCTGTCTCGTGGCCATCTCGTGGGGGTCTCTGCTGGAGGCACGCGCAGAACACAATTCGCGCCCAGAGCCCGTGACCGAACAACAGCTGCTGTGCCTGCAAATGGAACAGCGGCGTTGTGCGCAGAGCCCACGGCAGCAGTGTGGGCCGAGCAGAGCGAAAGCCAAACCGCTTGTGAGATTCCGTCCTGCTACAGCCGCGCGCAGCAAGTGCCGAGCTGGAACCGGTGGCGCCTGCTGAGGCAGAGCGAGACCCGGCAACCGTGGCCAGTGTCAGGACCCCTGGGGGGACAAGACTGCCCCTCCACCATGGAAAGAGCTGAAACCAGGCCAGAGCATCAAAAGACAACTCGCCACCAAAACGGAGCAGAGTTAGCGCCGGAGTTTGCTGTACTCACCGCGACGACAAACATACAACCCTGGTGTGACACCGTTTCGCTGTTATATGTTTTACAGAAAAGTCTTTAGAAATTACTGGAAAGGTTTTTGTGGAGAATAATTTAATTAAATGCCTAATTCCAAAAAGTTTTCTTCAGTAAAGGCAGTTTTGCCCAGGAAAAAAGGCAAGATCCTCTCAGCTCTCTAAAACTCTCATCTAGAAGTCACCCTAGAACCCGTGAAAATTAAATATCCTTTGATCTAAATCCCTCTGTTAAGTCCAATTTTTCCAAACTGGGCAAACACATATCCTCTACAAAGCATTAAACTCATTTAATGAAAATTTTAATAAGCAAGACTTCCTTGAAAGGTTTTTCCCTACAAGAACTGCCTTTAGTTATGTGTTTATGTTGATAAGAGAAAAATTTCAACAATGCCTTGGTAATACATTTTATAAATTTCTAACTCCCCTGTAACTTTGTTTAAATTACTAACAGTAAAAATTGCTAAATGTTGCTTAAAATTTTTAAGTTCTACATAAGTTTAACTGTTATAACTATCTTGCTTAATTAATACATACAAATATTCTGTTTTCCCAGAAACGTGAATACAATATCAACAAAAAATCATCATTAAGCCTTCGGCTTCAGAAAGTTGTGAAATTACCTAACTCACATCTGTTTCTGCCACAATAGTCACTTTAAACTGACTGAACTATCAATAACAAAATTACAAGCTTTTTGTTAAAGAGCAACTAGAAGAAGCAGCTAGACAAAAGCTGAAGACTGCCTACACCTCAACACCCAGAGACAACTTGGAATGACCGACTTTGACTTCTCACAGAAGACACTGGATTTCAAGCTGTGTTAACAAATTGTAATAGTGACTTATCTATTCATTTTTCTAAGTACAAACTCAGAAATGCGGGCGTTACTTACCCATATTTTATCTTTGAATTCATTAACCTTTAGTGTTCTAAACAAAAAAGGGAAAAAGAGAATATGCATGTGCATAAGCAGGTGCTGGATCAGAACAGATCTCATTAAATTTGTTAAGCCTATCTATTCCTTATACTAATTCCCCTTTAAAACAGGACTGACAAGCTCACGACTAATTACTACTTAAAATCTGAAATGTGTGGCTGAAAAATAAAGACAAAATACAGATTACAGGTATGCAAGAATGAGGAGAGATTGAGGCGGCCGCCTAAGAATGAGTGAGAGAAAGATTGTGTGAATGTAGGAATGTATGTGAACCAAAATGCACCTTATGCCATATGCCTGGAACAAGCACACTCCCACAGCAAACACTACCTCTGCCACATCACCCTAATAAGGGGCAGCTGAGAACAAGATGTCCTCCCCAACCTTTTTTTCTTGAAGTAAAAGTAAGTTTTTCCCAGTTATACATAGACCCTCATATAATAGAGTTTTTGTTCTACCCAACTGCATGAATCCCTTAGGTAAATAAGATTTAAGTAAATACTTGTTGGAATTTGCAAGTCCATAAAGGTCATACAAGTAATAAGGTTACTATGTCAATGAAAAATGTTCTGTTAAAAAAGTAGTTAACTAAAGGATTTCAAAATTGCACTGTTCTGTGTCTTGTTGTAACAAAGACGGGAGATGTGGCGTTTTGGGTTACAGGAAGGGGACCAGAAAGGCATCCTGGGAGTTGTACTCCATAAAGTGCTCTATTACACATGTGCAATGAAGTGCTTGTTTAGGATTGGTCAACAAAGTCACGTTATGAAGTGGTACAGTTTGAAACCACTATTTAAGCTTTTGTTTTTTTTTTTTTAATAAAGCATCTTTTGCTACACACCAGATTGGTGTCTCTCTGGTCCACTTGACCATTTATTTATCATATAAATAATATCGCAACAATGATTGATCCAGGGCAGTGTATTTTCTGATGGCAGCTATAAGTCTGTCTAAGAATGCCGTGGGGGTCTTGTCCCGTCCTTGCCTTACATCGTACAAGGCAGCCCAATTCACTGCTTTGGGTGCAAGGCTTCACAATCCCACCTGGACCAATCTTCTATACTGATCCAATAACTTAGAATGCTCAGGGTTGTTCAGGTTTCAGGTGGGTTTTCATACATTTTTTCATCTATGTCTCCCCTTAAAACATTTGTTGTAATCTGTCCTTCCACATGATTTCTTGCTGCTTTTATTACAAGCTCCTTTTCTGTTTCTGTCAGTTCTGAGAGTATCAAATCTATGTCTGACCAATCAATGTCCTGATTTTTCACAATTAATTCAAATCTCTCAGCCACCTTCTCAGGATTTTCCCTAAATAGTTTTGCTTCCTCCCTCCAGCTGTTCAAATCACTTGCTGAAAAAGGTACTTTCCCTTTTGCCTGATGACCTGCAGGTGTCATTACCTGCCTCACAGGAGCAACTGTGTGGCCAGTCTCAGTTGTAGTTTTTGTTCTACCCCCAGGCTTTTTCTTGGCTTCCTGTCCCATGGTTAGACCCCGATGTGTGCTGCTCACTCCCTCTTCTGGGTGTTCCACACTCCCTGCTGTGCTTTCAGAATTTGTCCCATCCCATCCCGACTCCTGTGGGCTGCCAGGTCCCTGCCCTAACCCAAACGTTACATGAATCCTAACCCTAACCCTAATACAAACTCTAAACCTAACATAATCCTAATCATAATCCTAACCCTGACCTTAACCCTAACCCAAACCCTAATCCTAACCTAGGCCTAACCCAAGACCTAAACCTAACCATAACCCTAACCAAAACCCTAATTTTCTCCTAATTCGAACCCTAATGCTAACCCTACCCAAACTCTAACCCAAACCCTAAACCTAACCTAATCCTAACCCTAATCCTAACCCTAACCCTAATCCTAACACTAACCCAAACCCTAAGCCTAACCAAACCCTACCTCTAGCCCTAACACTAACCCTAAACCAAACACTTAACCTAACCCTAGTCCCTAACCTTAACACAAACCCTTAACCTAACACAATCCTATCCATAATCCTAACCCTAACTCTAACCTTAACCCAAACTCTAATCCTAACCAAATCCTAAACCTAATCCTAACCCTAGCCCTAACCCTAACCAGAACCCTAACCCTAACGGTAACCCTAACCAGAACCCTAACCCTAACCTTAACACAAACCCTAAACCAAACAAAATCCAAACCATAACCCTAACCCTAACCCTTACCCAACACTAACCCTAACCCCAACCCTTACCCTAACCTGAACCCTAACCCTAATCCTAACCCAAACATTACCTTAATCCCAACACTAACCCTAACCCTAACACAAACCCTAAACCTAACATAATCCTAACCATAATCCTAACCCTTACCTAAAGCCTAACCCAATCCCTACTCCTAACCTAATCCTAACCCTGACCCTAATCCTAACCCTAGCCCAAACCCTAATCCTATCCTAATCCTAACCCCTACCCTAACCCAAACCCTAACCCTGATGCCAAAACAGCACAGAAAAAGTGCTTTAGAGCCCAATATGTGTCTCTAAACAGCAAAGGTATTTATTGCACCCAATGCTGGAGAGCTCCTGGTTCCCAAATGACAAAGTGGCTCTGAAGTCTGAGCGAGGAGTCCGGGTTTTCATAAAATTCCTGTGAGGTGTTGAAACATTTCCACATCCCCATTCATCAAGTTCCAAGGAGTTTTAGCATTTATTTCTTTTCTCATTTTAGCTCTCATTATGAAGGTAAACGATTAAATCTGTAATATACTAACAACCACAAGTATTACATTGCCAAATAATATCTACTCTTCAAATTCAAACACTACTTCTTGATCAAAACCTCCTAAAATTCACAAAACTCACAACTAACCTGTATTATCTCACAAACCCACAGGATGTCACCCTCAGACCACAAAATATTTAGCCTTCACACTAAACCTATATTGACACACAAACCCACAAGATGTCACCCCAAGGCCGCAAGATACACACTCTACAGCAAATCTGTATGTATCAGAAAATACACATATCTGTGTGTGCTACAACAATAAAATCTGGCCCATTGAGTTTCTTCCAAGCTCTCATTGGCTCCACATCTAATACAATAGAAATTCAAAGTCTGATCTAAGTGTATTTCCTGCATACCACGGGGTCCAAGAATATATCTTTTGCAATTACTGCATAAAGTGAAAACATATAATGAACAGGTACAAAATAGAAAAATTCTAATTCTAGGTCTTGGGCTGCGTGGTGATTTCACAGTCAAGGCCAGTTACCAGCTTCTCTGTCACATCCAACTTCCAAAAGCAGGATGTGTGCTTGGAGTTTGGTGAACCAGGCTGGTTTGAGCATCATTCAACACCAAAAACATTCCCATGGTGCCACCAGTAGCTCCCAGATCTCCCAGAGAGCTGCAGGAGACCCTGCACTGTTGGCATTGTCTGATGGCATTTTAGGCCTTCTCAGGGCAGGCCCTCCTGCCCCACGGGGAGAGAGGTTGGCTGTGAAAGTCCATCCTGGAGATGCACAGGTCCCCAAGAGTTGGGTTACTGAGTGACACCCAACCATGGACAGGTGGATGGCACTGACAAGATCAAAGTGTCTCAGGGAGAGCTGGACTGGCAACACAAGGGGGAATTCTTCCTGGCTCGCTGGGCCTGTGACACCTCAGGTGCTCAGGGCAGAGGTGCAACACATACACTGGGCTTGTGATCCAGGGGTGGATTTACCCATGGACACCACCTGCCAGCTTATCCAGAACTGTGGAACATTTGCTGCCATCAAACAGGCCAAGAGGATAAATCCCCTGTGGTGTGGGGGATGATGACTGAAATAGGGATGTGGGGAGGCCTGGCAGATTGATCCCAGCACACTCCCCAAACCCACCAAGGCAAGTTCTCCGTGCTGACAATGGTGGACACAAGCCCTGGAGTGCAGGAGAGACACCCTGTGCCTTACAGCACTGCCCACAACACCATCCTGGGCCTGGAAAAGCAAGTCCTGTGGAGACATGGCACTCCAGAAAAACTGGAGCTGGACAGCAGGACTCTTCTCAAAAACACCCTTGTGGGCACCTGGGCCAGAGAGCTGGGCATGCAGTGGATGTATCATATTCCCTGCCCTGCGCCAGCCTCGGGGAAAGTTGAATGGTGGAGTGGACTGGTAAAAACTGGGATCTGCATTGAGCAAAAGCCACCCAGTTAGTTCATCCTGGAACCTAAAGAGACAAAACTCCAGGCCAGTTCAGTGTGTAAGAGAAGCTAAAGAGCAGGTCCTTTAACCAGGCCCACAGGCCCAGGGGAACACACATGACGAGCCCTCCCAGGCAATGGCTCGACAGTTGTAGAAGATGGTCCGTCCAACCCCAGAACTCTCCACCTCCCGGTTCTGCACAACTCTGCCCCCGACACGCCCCTCTGGGAATTGGAGTTGGGGTCTTTGGGACCCCTTCTTCCTCATCTTTATCTTCTTCACAGTACATCCAGTCCTTGGAACTCCTCCAAAGTTCTGCCCTTGAAGGTTGCTTTGTCTCTTGTGGGATCTTGTTGTACAGGTCTGGGGTGCCATGTTGTCCAATAGAGGTGTTTTTCTACAATTCTACCTTGAAAAGAAATCTAAAAACTCTAAAGGAATTTAGAAAGTTTGATATAAAATGGGGGAATATGGTTGGGTCTCTGTAAACTCCTATGCTAAAGGGTGGCACATAATACAGCTACATTTACATCTACATTTACTACACAATTACTTTTAATATCTACAAAAAAGAAAATACAACAAAATCTTTAAGGTATCACAATAACGTAGTTAAATGACTCTAACAGTTGAGCTGGTCCTGCCCAAAAAGACCCTCTAGGTACCATCAAAGGGGATAAAATTCCAGGGGATTTGATTTTTGGGTAAGAACAGTCCGTGATGTTAAACTGGATAATATTGTTTGCTGACTGACACTCCCACTGTGTGCCATAACTCATGTGAACAAGAAGGTCTTTCCTTAGGTACATGTTTTTATTTTCTATGCTTTTGATGTTTTCTTAAAAAAAAAAAAATCATGTTTCCATTCCCTCCTTCTTCAGTAGCCCCCATCTTGTGTGTCCCACAGACTTGGTCTAAGTGGGGAGTCTGGTATTGTATTGAAGCCCCTCAAAGGAAACAGTCTCTGAGGCAGTCTTTGAGAAACAAAAGGTTAAACACAAAAATTGTGGAAATAGCTCCAAAACCTTAGTATCAGAAAACCACAGAAATAATAAATTTTCTGAGGAACAGAACATGTTGACAAGATGGAACATTCAAAGCATAAAACAGAGATAACAACATCAGAAAATCTTAGGACGAGCCAAAGAAGTCAACCTGACCCTATCACACTTGCCAACTATCCAAATTAGGAAACGATTTCAGGACAGTTCAGAAGTTTAGAATGAGGAAGATGATGAACGACCACTGCCCATGATGAAGATTACAGGAACTCCCACCTCTAAACCTCCCCAAATTAAAGACTCCGCCTATATATGAATATTACAAGTAGATGTTGCAATTTAATGAATATGCATGTTTGTGATGTAATCCTATACTGTAAAACTGTATAAA
>NW_020956857.1:66052-76263 GCF_003031625.1 Empidonax traillii
GAGGAAGATGATGAACGACCACTGCCCATGATGAAGATTACAGGAACTCCCACCTCTAAACCTCCCCAAATTAAAGACTCCGCCTATATATGAATATTACAAGTAGATGTTGCAATTTAATGAATATGCATGTTTGTGATGTAATCCTATACTGTAAAACTGTATAAAAGAACTGTGCTAAATGTATTCGACAGAGTTCTTTGTTCAGGATGACCTGGGAATCCTCCAACGCATTGCATTAAAATACCTCCTGCTTTAAAGAAACAAATTTTATCTCTAAAACAGTCTCTTTGTGCTTTTTTTTGGGGCAAAAGTTCGGCTTCAGTATTCTCTGTGCCACTGATGATGACCCTCTGGGATCTGCCCTTCATCCCCTTCTCAGCTCTGCTTCTTTCCCTGACTGTTGGTGTGCACAGTTTGGGACCTGCCACACAGTGTCCTTGCAGAGCAGCTGGACTGAGCTCTGCTGCCCTTCTGTGTTTCTCACACGGGTGTGTCCCCCCACTCCAAGTCACGAGACTCGGGCAAAGTCTGCTCCTCTCCACTCCAGTCTCTGCTCTCTTCTGTTGCCCTTCCCCTTGGGAGGTGAGACCTCCCATTCCATGGGCACCACAGCCCAGGCTGACACTGCTTTTCACACCCATGCCCAACTCTTCCTCTTTGAGAGCAGCAGATGCAGATGAGAAAATACCCTGATAAAGAACAGGAGAGAGACCCCTCTCCCTGTGCCACCTGACTCCATTTGGTCACCTGAGCACCTCCAGGGGCTGCCCTGCACAGAAGGAACAGTGACAGGTTCCCCTGTCCTACATGGGGGCACCTTCTGCCACTTCAGTTAGCCAAAGCAGCCTCTAAGAACATCCCAAAGCTGCTTCCCTGTCCCTGGGAACTGCTCCACTGGAGCCCATGGGGGTTGTGGAGGGAGCTGAGTGTCCTTCTGGCCCCAAGTCTGCAGAACCACAAGGAGACACCTCTGCTGACTCAGCTGAGTCCCTTCCCTCAGTGCAGGGGAAGGAGATCCCTCCTGGGCACTGTCTGGGGTTCCTGTCTAAGGATGGGACATGAAAAGGGGACTCTTGGACTTAACTCTGTGTCTGTTTGGAGAAATGACACTGCTGAAAGAAGTGTCTGTGGCCAGCTGAGAGAAGAACATCTTTCTTTCCTTCAGCTGTGTCCCAGCAGGTTCCCCTGGAGCCCCAGGGACACGTGGAGGGAGCCCAGAGGGGCAGAGGAAGAGCTGCCTGGGGCTGTTGCTGTGCTGCTGAGCTGGGCCGGGCTCCTGGCACACAGGGAGCTCCTGGAAACCAAGAAGAGCTTCAAAGAGACAGCTCTTGAGCAGCTTCATAAATCTTCTCTCAGTACTTCAGGATGACGCGCTTGTCTCTAAACACACTGTGAGGCTCATTAAAGACAGAAAAACAATTTCTTTCTCTTCCTTTTATTGTCTTCATGACTTAAAGACTTCAACAAATAATTGGAGGTTTTTTCTAGTTTAGCTGAGGAGGGAGATTTCCAAGTGGAAAAAAAAGTACCTATTTTTTTTATGAAAGGGAATGATTTACATGGAGTCTTGGGATGCAAGAGGGTCAGGTGCAAGGATTTTGACACAAAGATAAGGGGGCAAAAGAGATTAGTAGCACTTAGTCATTGACCAGTTTAACAGTTATCAAGTAATTCAATAGAATTTGCTATAATTTAAGAGTGATCGAATTATAGATTCACAATAAGAACACTCACACCACAGTCAGTCCAGACTCACACCCAGGCAGAGATGTGTGGACACATCAAGATCTGGGTGTGTAAAGGTCCCTCTCCAAAATTCTCCTGGTTGTCAGTGTAACACCCCCACACATCCCTTTGTGTTTCCCAACAGACAAGGTTCCAGGAGGCCCTGCAGTGTCACAATGGCCCCTTCATTCCATGAGTTTCCCCAGTGTCCCCATGGCCCCTGGACTCCACATGGCCCTGCAGTGTCCCCACAGAGCCTTTGATTCCAGGAGATTGTGCGGGATGAGCCCCGGGAGGTCCCCATGGAGCCCCCGGGACAGCAAAGTGACCTCCTGGCTCTTGAGGAGGGGAGACCTCACTGCAGTCACAACTCCCTGGGCAGGGGCAGAGGAGGGGCAGACCCTGAACTCTGCTCTGGGGGAACCAGGGACAGCACTGAGGGAATGACCTGGAGTTGTGTCAGGCCAGGGTTAGGTTGGATCTTGGGAAAAGGTTCTTCCCCCAGAGGGTGGAAAGGGATGTGAGAGAGAATCTGGTAAGTGGCCTGGAAATTTGTGTGGAGCAGTCAGTCCCTTCATACTAGAGCAGTCCAGTCCCCTTTCATACAGGCAGCTTCTTCTAACAAAGCCCTTCTTGGGGTGTATATGTGGAGATTCCTGCCTTGACTGGGGACGCCCTCCAAGGACACTCCTCAATGTTGAGCAAAAGAAATCTCCCCAGGACTGTTGGTCTGGGTAAGTGGCATCAGATCTCTATGTAATAATTATTTCTTTTTGCTGGATTTAATAAAATTGTTTCAAGAATTCTTTCAGTATAGTGCACATCTTATACTCTAGTACCAGCAGTTTTAGCCCTTATATTGTGTTGTAAATAATTCTCACTAAGATCTTTTGTCTGATTATTTGTAAGATTAAATGATTCATTTAAAATAAATATTCCCATTTTGCCAATCATTAAAACCTGTGGAACAACAGTGGCTCAATCACACTTCTAAAATTCCTTACATTTAAGTTCTTGACAAAATCTGAGGCCCTTATTCCTTGAGGCTCCACAGTATGACAATGGCTCCTTGATTCCATGAGCTTGCACTGTTCCAAACGTTCTTTGGCTCCATAAGGCCCTGCAGTGTGACAATGGCCCACTGATTCCATAATTTTCCCCAGTGTCACAAGGGCCCCTTGATTCCATGAGGTTCCACAGTGTCACAATGGTCCCTTTGACTCCATAAGGCCTTGCAGAATCAGAATGGCCCCTGGATTCTGTGAGGTCCCACAATATCACAATAGCCCCTTGATTCCATGAGATTCCACAATGTCCCATTGGTTCCCTTTGGTTCCAAAAGGTTCTGTGATGTCACACCGGCCCCTTGATTCCCTGACGTTCCACAAAGTCCCAGGGTCCTTTTGATCCCATGAGGTTCCGCAGTGTCACATGTTCCCTTTGGTTCCAGGAGGCCCCAGTGGACTACAATGGCCCCTGGATTCCAGGAGATTCCACAGTGTGCTGGGGTTCCCTTGTCTCCCTGAGTTTTTGCAGTGTCTGGGGTCCCTTTGTTCCCATGAAGTTCCTTTCTTTCCATCAGACCCTGCCACGTCCCACACTCCCTTTGGTTTCAGGAGGGGCTGCAGGGTCACAATGTGCCCTTTATTCCATGAGGTTCTGCCATGTCCCAGGGTTCCTTTGGTTCCATGGGGCTCCACAGTGCCAAAACTGTCTTGTTCTTCTCCTTCAAACATTTGTGGGCCCATTGTGTCTCTGCCTGGGATGGAGCACGATTGTGTTTGTGCAGGAATGGATCTATTGCCATCCTGCCCACTGCGCCAATGGAATGCTGCAAACACGGCACTGCAGGTCCCACCCTGGAGGCAGGAACAGTCTGGGAACTCCAGACCTGCTCCCATTCCCAAGAGCCAGGCAGGGTCACCAAGAGCACAAGGCATTGAATGCAGCCCCTGCAGCTCTCTGGGATTGCTGGGGACAAAGGCAGGAACTCAGAGGAGCTCTGCAGAGCCCTGACAGTGCCACTGCAATCACAAGCTGCATTGCCCAGCTCAACACTCAGCACAGCCAAGGCCCCAACACTTCCTGAAGGGTGTCCCTTCTGGGGAGGGCCAGGGGGACAAACCCCTCCATCTGTCCCTGCAGATTTGGTGTCCAATTCTCATCCCTTACTTAGGGACAAAGTCAGGGGGCATTTTATACCTCATTAACCAGGACTCTGCAAATACCTTTTTAACCAGGACTGTGCAAAGTGCTGTGGGTGGGACTGTGGTCCAACCTTCCATTTCTTATGTGGGCACGTTGTACAGAATATTTCTTGGTAGGAGGTGCACTTGGTTTGTTCAAAACATCTCTGGGTATCAAGGAGAAGAACGAGACCACGCAGCTTCCACCCCACTCCTCGTTCCTCCCCGATGCTGTGGCAACCCAGCCTAGGACTGTCATCTGATTTCTGTGTCTATTCTGATCCCCATGGGCCCCATCGCAGGTTGAGCTTTGCATTTCCTTCCAACCCACACACATACCCCAGTCTGGCACAGTCTGGCCCCCTAAAGAACACAAGACCTGACTCTTTGTAGTTCCCGCTGCAGGGGCTGGAACTTGACGATGATCTGTGCCAGGAGGTCCCTGAACAGAGAAACTTCTTGGCAATGGAGTTATTAGGAAAACAGGACAGGCTGTGGGGATCAGTGTCAGGGCATCGCCTGGGAAGTGCCTTGACCATCCTCCTGATTACTAGGACCAGCTTTTTCATCCCCTTTTCTCTCTGTGTTCTTACACCCATTCCTTCACAATCCACTGTGATCTCACCATTTTCCTTGCTTTGGTTCTTCCCTAAAGATCTCATGACAGGTCTTGCACAGTCCCCAAATGTGCTTTCTTGTTGCCCATCATAAGTCTCAGACCCCAAGTATGAAAACCCCACCCATGTTTGTGAGGTCATCCTGGGAGGCTCTGCCACTGACCCACATGGTGAAGCCTTCACACAGATATTTTGGAACTGTCTTTGAATTATTTTTTTACCTTTTGAACTTAGAAGGGTTTCTCCAAAAACATGGCAATTCATGTCCTCAACATGGAAATTCTTTGGAGCAGGAGTTTGGGACTCAAAAAATCACAGAATGGTCTGGGTTGGAAGGAAGATCAAAGTTCATCTGGTCCAAGCCACTGGACAGTGACATCTTTCACGAATTCAGAACACTCTCAGTCCTTAACCTTGGACAAATGAAGGGATTGGACATCCACTTCTCTGGAAACCTGTTCCAGTTCTTGCCACCCTTACTGTACAATCTTTCTTCCTATTATCCAATAAAAAACTCTTCTCTTTCAGTTTAGAGCCACTGCCCCATGTTGTGCCACTACAGGCCTTGCTAAAAAGTATCCCTGTGATATCCTTAGACTTTGAGCAGGACATTTTCATCTGCAAAGACATTACAGAGTGCCCAGAGATCTCCCCAGAGGGGGTTTCAAGGTCTCAATCCCATGACCACTATAGAGGGGCTAAGGAGCTGTGGCCTCAGTGGTGTGGAGACTGAGGAAAGAAAGGACAACCGTCAAAGGGCTTGAAGGGAGGATTTAGAGATGGTGGATCTTTTTGTCATAGCAGAAAACAGCAGGAGAAAGAAAGAACTAATGCCAAGTCCAACTGAGGAGGTCCAGAGTGGAAAAGAGGAAAAAGGAATTGCTCTCCAAGGGCAGTGCTGTGGTGCAACACATCAGCCAGGAGGAGTCTGGATGAGCCTAAGGCTTTGTGTGTGCAGGAAGAGCCAGGGAGGACGCAGAGATGTCAGTGCAGGAAGTGGTCAGCCAGGTGGGGCAGCCGCGGGATGACAACAGCCTGCAGGGAAAGGGGCAGGGCATGGACACCGTAGGACAGCCTGGGCTGCACAGCAGAGAGGCCTGTGCAGAAGTTGAAAAGCCCTGACACAGCCACGTTCTGCAGGCCTTTGGACATGGCTGCTGGTTGTGCCCCTGATACCAGGAGGAGACAAATGGCCCTTGCAACCCTGGGGCCTCCTGGCCTCCTTGTCCCTGCTCAGCAGCCTGGGAGGTGCCACCCCATCGTCCTGCCCTTGGCACTGCACATCCCACATCCCAGTCCCCCAGGAAGAGCCCTGAGCAATGAGGCAGGGACAGGATCTTCCTTCCCAGGGGCTGGGGGTCAGGCCTTGGTCCTTTGGATTAAGGAAACACATCCAGGTTTCCCCAGCATCAGAGCCACCTTTCCATTGCTTGTCCATCCTTGTCATCACTGTCTGCAGTTTTCTGCTCTAAGTGAACCCTGAGATGACTTTCTCAGCCATGTCCCTCAGTGGGACCCATTAACACTACAAGAAACTTTAAAGTTTGAATTTGACTTTAAATTCTTTAGAGGTTTCCTCAACTTCCTCTAAGGGACTGAGGCTCAGGGACTCATCCCCAAAGCCCCTGAGGGTGATGAAATGGCTGGGGCTGTTGCTGTGCTGCTGAGCTGGGCCAGGCTCCTGGCACGCAGGCAGCTCCTGGCAACCAAGAAGAGCTTCAAAGAGACAGCTCTGCCCAGGAGCAGCTCCTCTGCACAGCCCAGCAGGGATGAGGGCACTGCCAGGGCAGCTCGGGGACACCAGGAGGGCACAGGCAGAGCTGAAAGGGGCTCAGCACTGGCAGGAGGGCTGAGAGCTCCCTGCAGGAGGAACCTTGGCAGGGGTGCACAGGGTGAGTCTGTGTCTGCAGGGCATTTCAGGGGAAGCTCCTGGAGGCATCTGCTCAAGCTGGCCCAGCCCCAGCTGATGGGATGGGTGAGGAGGGTCTGTTTTGGGGCAGTTGGGAAGAACTGTGAAGCCAGGGGTGCAGCCAGGGGTGCCCAGGGCTGTGGGGGAGAGCAGGGTCCTGCAGCCCAGGGCGCTGTGCTGGGCAGGGACTCTGCTGCTTGCCAGGGTCAGCTCTCAGCCAGCCTGGGGAGCTGCTCCCAGGGCTGGGGCAGGAGGGCTCTGGGCAAGGAGCAAGCCTGGCAGGGCAGGAAGGACCTTTTCCATGTCTCGTTGTTGCAGGCTCAGACCTGCTCACAGCTCCACACCACTACAGGATATTTCATGGAGAATTTTTGGCACAGCTCAGAAAAGGAATTAGTCCTGCTGTGTGTTTCCTGCTTAGGCATTGGAGCACAGACATTGTTCTCTCATCTCAGGAGACTGCACTGAAATTCCAATCCTTTTACTCTCTGAGATGAATATTTCAGGGAGTCTCAGAAATGAGCCCAGGATCCTGGGCAGTGCTGAGCCTTCCCCTGGGGGTGGGCACTGTCCTGGGTCAGCCCTTGGCTTCCCTGTGGGAGGGCTCCTGTCCTGCTCTGTCCAGCACAGCTGCACCTCTGGGCTGGCAAAGGGGACACTGCACAGAGTTGCCCTTGGAAGCAGCCCTGCCCTGCTCTCAGCACAGGTTCTGAGGGGGGTTGTAAAGACTCATCTGTGTGTGAAGTCTTCTTCAAGGCAGCACAAGGCACAGTGCAGGGTAGATGGCAAACAGCCTGACAGGCACTGCAGCTCTTCTGGCTCTGCAAAGAGCAATGGAGAGCTCAGCCCTTCTGTCTGTCCTTTCTCAACACTCTTAAGATTTGGAATCAGAAAAATTTGCTACTTAAAAAACACCCCCCAGGTGTTATGACTTAAACTAAACAATCCAGTCAAAATTATTTTAAGGATACACTGTGCCTCTCTTGTGCAGCCCAAATTGCTCCAAGACAACAGTACAGGAATTAAACTTTTCCATCCAAGCTGGGTTCCATGTGACATCCCCTGTGATCATGAGAGCTGTCACAAAGCAACTCCATGTCTGCACTGCAACAGAGCAAGGCTTAGTCCTTGGCAGCACATGGGCAGAGCTCCTGCTCCTCACAGCACCCTTAGAGAGCACAAAGCAGAGAAAAGAAATGCCTTTACTTGGTGGGGACTGCCCTGCAAACTGCACTGGCTTTGCTGAGAGGGGACTGTCTTAATTGTTCCCTGTGCTTTCCTTTTCTGAACAGACCCTGTGCTAAGGATCAGCAAATGTCCAACAGCAGCTTCTTGGTCCAGTTCCTGCTCCTGGCATTGGCAGACAGGCAGGAGCTGCAGCTGCTGCACTTCTGGCTCTTCCTGGGCATCTCCCTGGCTGCCCTCCTGGGCAACGACCTCATCCTCAGCGCCGTGGCCTGCGACCAGCACCTGCACACCCCCAGGGACTTCTTCCTGCTGCACCTCTCCCTCACAGACCTGGACTGCATCTGCACCACTGTGCCCAAAGCCATGCACAACTCCCTCTGGGACACCACAACCATCTCCTACACAGGATGTGCTGCACAGTTCTTTTTCTTTCTTTTCTTCATGTCAACAGAGTTTTGCCTCCTCACCGTCATGTGCTACAACTGCTACGTTGCCATCTGCAAACCCCTGCACTACGGGACCCTCCTGGGCAGCAGAGCTTGTGCCCACATGGCAGCAGCTGCCTGGGCCTCTGGGTTTCTCAATGCTCTCCTGCACACAGACAATACATTCTCCCTGCCCCTGTGCCAGGGCAGTGCCCTGGGCCAGTTCTTCTGTGAAATCCCACACATCCTCAAGCTCTCCTGCTCACAATCAGGCTACCTCAGGGAAATTGTATTCCTTATACTAAGCTGTTCCTTAGGTTTTGGTTGTTTCCTTTTCATTATTTTCTCCTATGTGCAGATCTTCAGGGCAGTGCTGAGGATCCCCTCTGAGCAGGGATGGCACAAAGCCTTTTCCACGTGTCTCCCTCACCTGATCGAGGTCTCCCTGTTTATTAGCACCTCATGCATTGCCTACCTGAAGCCCCCCTCCATCTCCTTCCCATCCCTGGATCTGATTGTGTCAGTTCTGTACTCGGTGGTGCCTCCAGCACTGAACCCCCTCATCTACAGCCTGAGGGACCAGGAGCTCAAGGATGCCATAAGGACCATGATGACTGGATTTTTTTCAGGAGCAATGACCTGCCTCTTTTCTTCTGCAGGACACGCACTGTGCAACACTTCACTGCCCCAACCTGCCTTCTAAAGCTTTTGAGAGTGGCAGTGGGGAAGTTTTCCTGTATTTTTTCCTCTTTTTATGTTGCTAATACAGAAATTTTTTCTTCATCCCGTACCTAATTCACTCTTTAACATTTTTGTTTTGACCCACAATTGTGTAAATGAGGAAACATTCGTAGTGTGTGTTTAAACAAAGAAAAAATGTTCCTGCAGCAACTTCTTTGTCAAACATCCTGCCTTTGTTATTCTGAACATTAGGAATCATAATCTCTAATAAAGGACTTGGGTTCTTTTTTCCAGATTCTTGCTCCAAGAACTTCCCTGCAGCTGAAGGGCAGTGCCTGTGTGCAGAGGAGAAGGGGAAAGAGTCCTGGGACAGGAGCACTGCCAGGGAGCAGCAGCTCTTGGGCTTTTCAGAAATGCTCTTTTTCCACTGCCTCCTTCTCCTTTCTGCTCCTTGACCAAGGCCTGAGTGCTCTGGCAGCTCAGTCACTGCTGTGGGTCAGTGCTTTGACCATGGGCAGGGAGAGGCCCTGGCACTGCTGGGACAGAGTTGGGCTCCTTAACATCATTTCCATCAGGAAAGGGGATCCCTCTGGACAGTTCCTGAAGACTTTGTTCTTTTTAAGAGGTTGTTGTAAAGAACAAGCCAAGGAATAGACTCTCCAAGGTCTCCTGGCTTGGCTTGTTTCCCCATTCAGGCTGTGCAGGTAGAGAAGGACTCACTGTGGTACTTCAGGGCCTGAGGGTTGGCTCAGATGTTCTGTGCTGGTGGTCAGTGGCAAATGGTCTCCAGGTCATCTGCCTGGGGCTCTGCAGCTTGTGCTGGTTGTGATGGCAGGTGAGGACTTGTCTGGGGGAAAAGAGGAACTGCAGGAGAGCACAGAGGATCTGCAGGGACAGCCCGTCCCATCCAGTCAGCAGTGACTGGAGCCCTGGAGCAGAATCCTGACCAGGGTGGAGTCACCCACAGCTAAAGTACTAAATGTCCCTGGGAACTGACAAAGGAGAGTTCTACAACCCCAGGGGATGCAGCAGGAACAGAGAAAGGACTCTGGCCAGTGCCTCCTCTTGCCCTCAGCGAACTTGCACTGTGCCTCTAGCAGGTATTGGGGGGTGAACCTGCGGGAAGACCTCCGGGCGCATTTTGCATTGGGGGACGGGACACATACACAAGATCTGTGACCCACAAAATGGCAGTTTATTAACCAAGAAGACAGTTTATATACAGGGAAATACAGAAGGTTCTGGTACAGAGGTGGGTTCCTGCCAGGGAACAACGAATCCTGGGGGGTTCTGATAAGGGGGTTTGGAGAGATAGGTTAGGAGGATATGTCTATTTATTCAGGGGGAAGGGATAGCTAGGGGAAGAAGGGAAGGTGTGGTCTTGGGGGCCCAGGAGAGGGAAATCCTGCAGAGGTCTGTAAGGCTGGAGCTGGTCTGACCCCTTGTAGCTGGGTCTCAGGCAATTCCGGGCAGCTGT
>NW_020956857.1:77122-79244 GCF_003031625.1 Empidonax traillii
AGGGGGAAGGGATAGCTAGGGGAAGAAGGGAAGGTGTGGTCTTGGGGGCCCAGGAGAGGGAAATCCTGCAGAGGTCTGTAAGGCTGGAGCTGGTCTGACCCCTTGTAGCTGGGTCTCAGGCAATTCCGGGCAGCTGTTGTTGCTAGAAGCTCTATTCTCTGCAGGCTTCTGCCGGTCCCACCTCCTACAGTGCCTGCCCAGCTCAGGGAGGGCTGTACCAGAGCCAGGGCTGGGCTTTCCAGGAGGGTGTCCTGAAGAACTCTGCAGCCCACAGGCTGGATGGAGTGGAGCCCTGCGCTGCCCTCTGTTGTAGGAATGGATTTACCCTATATGGAATGGAAGAGGTTCTGTCAGAGATGGTCTGTTGAAGGAAAAGAAGAAAACAGCTCAAATGTTATAGAAACAGAAGTTTTTAATGTTGTTTAAACAGGTCTTAAGATGGCTTTTATGTATTTTGCAAAGTCATTCTGTCTCCTTCCTGACACCCCCCTGTAAAGGACCCTTATGCAGGAATGTCCTGGGTCTTCTCATTGGTCTTTGTTTCACCTCTTTCTATTGGCTATTAACTCTTTATCTGATTGGGTTTTTCTGTAGTACCTTGACCTTGTCATTGGACCCTTTTTCAATCCCCCTGAAAGCCATATAAACCCCCATCCCCAATAAACTCTCTCTTTCGTCTTCCCTCAGCGTGGTTTGTGTGTCCTTCATATGGGCTCATACAGCCACATGCTCGAGGGGCAGTTTGGGAGAGCATACACCTCCAGAGAATGGCTTAACACCCAAGACCTGAAGGTGCCCCCCTCCAAATCAGCCGTCGTAAATGGTGCCCTTAGTGAAAAAGAGAATTATAAGAATTTGAAAGACATATTAAGTTCCAAGGGCAAATCGGCTAACAAAACAGCTTTAAAATACCTTTCCAAATTTATGGTTAAAAATGATTATAAACTACCTTTTTGTCTTACGACAAAAAATTGGGATTTATTAGGAAGACAGATCTGGCTAGTTGCTAATACCAATTATAAAGCAGCAATTCATACCAACTGCTATAAGTTACTTCTTTTCTTGAATTTTGAAGACGGCAAAAATACCTGCAGGACAAAGAAATATAGCAAGAGATTTTTATTACAGTGGTGGTTACCCATTTCCAGCACTGGGTGCACCTCTGGATCATACAAAGAGCACACACATTGTTTGAAAACCGCGCTTTTTGTACCCTTTCGATATCAGTTGTTGAATATTCATTCATTGTCCGTTTGTTGCCTTAAAAGGTTATTTCCCTGCTTTGGAGGTGGGTGTTACCTTTTGGCTGGTTGTAATTTATCTCTCCTGGGCTCGTACAGGGGCGTCTTGCATCATCCCCACATTGCAAGGCATGGAGGGCCTCTCTTTGTATCTACATGGCACAGAGGAATACATTTCTATTTATAATTTGTTCCCTGTTCCTGGCCGCAAAAGATTCCCTGGTGTTAGGTCCAGACAGGACCCTTCACCTTACAGACTCCACGGTACACCTAGAAGTTAGTAAATATACAGAAATAGTTCTTTTGTTAGTGCCCTTTTGTTTATTTTAATTTGCTTGGAATAAAACCGGTGCCTTTACTTATCACACCAACATAGCCTGGACTCATGTTTTGACTATACTTGAAATGCAAGAGAGAAGTTCCACGCTTTCAAAATCTGAACAGCAATGTAACTCCATCTCTGCATTGGATATTCCTTGCACCGGTGCCGGCAAGGTAAGAGTTAATACTGTCCGAGACAGTCTTGCACCCCTCCTTCCACGGCAGATCGGCGCGGTTTCCCCCCTGGGTCTGTGAGAAATATCTCAAATTAAAATTTCGAAGACGGCCAAATAAAGTGAAACAAAGAACTTTTATTTTCAACGCGCGCTGGGTGCGGTCAGGTTTGCCTCGTGCCAGGGCCTGAGAACACACCGAGATGGGCGGGCCAGTTCTTTTTAAGGTCTCTTGATTTGCATAATTGTTCTCTCGTTCCTCCCATGCTCGGCTCTGCTCTTTTCCTTCCTTAAAAGGCAATTCAGTCTTTTCCTTGAGCCCGATTGGTTCTCTCAGGGCGGGCTCACACTTCTCTTCTGCAGTCCATTGGTCGTTTTAACCAACCT
>NW_020956857.1:81043-82126 GCF_003031625.1 Empidonax traillii
ATACCCATCCTTCTGGCCGATTTATCTCGCTAGTGGTAAAGGTGTAATTCCATATGAGTATTTCTTTCGCACTTAGGGCAGTACCTTTCCAAGGCCATTCCCCAACCATTAGGGGTCCCCCACAAACCCAGCAACGAGTAAGGTTAAACACAATTGCTATTTCCTCTGTCAGAGTAATAAACGAATTCCGTCTTTCCAAGGGGGATCCTAAATCTTTGGTCAATTTCTGCTTTAAGTCAAGATATAAATTATTCAGTAATGGTCGTGGTGTTTCATTTTGCTGCATTTTCGGTTCACTATTGGTAACAATTTCTTCCTTTATCAAATTATGGGTCTTTCCTTCGGATAAAACATCCCAACAAATCCACTCTTCACCCTCTGGACAGTCCCACCCAAGTCTGGTTCCCGTCAATCCCAAATTGGTAGCTATCCAGTATCGTTTATTACCCTCTATACAAGTTCTTTGTTCATCTTTGTTATAACACGCGTCATTCACACTTCTGTGTGTTCTAAAGACTTGTATTACACTTCCTTTATAATAGACATCGTGGTAACATTGTAGACAGTTCTCTGCAATGGTACTAACCACCAGCTGTAGCACTACTATAGTGAGTAGAGGTCCAGTATGACATGTGCCTCCACTCCCCATGCCTATTGGATTGCAGCCAACAGTAGGGTTAAAAGTTCTTCTTTGTGGCAGGTACAGAGGTCAACCTGGTCTTGCCCTCTACCATGTTTTTCGCTCTTGTGATATTAAGGGCTAAAAGCCGGTTAAGTTATTATACCCGTTGTTTACAGTAATCGCTTGTATAAAAAAGTAATGTTTGATTCACAGTGTTTAATATAAAGAGATGATGCAATCACAGTTATCACACTGTAAGTCTATCTTTTGTTTTCATATTTTGCCTTTAAAGTCTAGTTGATACTTCACCAGTGTCTCTTCCCATGAACCAGAGATCCCGTGTCACTCCACAGTAAGATGACGTCTCTTTGCAATTCTTCTTCTTGAGTTCTGCAAGAGATTCACTTCCGGGTTATTTTCAACTTGGGGTAGTCCCCTTGGCACTCCCATTTAGGGACAAC
>NW_020956857.1:85745-86860 GCF_003031625.1 Empidonax traillii
CAGCGCAGTAACTTTCTGATCAGATATTTCTACTCCTAAGGGGGGCTGAGTTACGCATGTTCGCTGAGCCCCTGAATCCACCAGAAAGGTGGTGTCTTCCTCCTGAGGTCCTAATTTCAGATTTATCAAGGGCTCCCTTTCTGTTTCTAACCCCAGGAGGAAGAGGAGCCCCTGACACCCCTAATCTGAGCTCTCTTGTAGCTGGAAGACTTGAATATCTTGCTGTCGCTTTGGGCACTCTCTCCTGAAATGACCTAGTTTTCCACAATAATAGCACTCTCCTTTCCTCTCATGTACAGGTGAGCGGGTCAAATTGTCTCTTAGCTTTTGTGACACTCGAGGAGGTCTTTTGGGAATCTGAACTTCTTGGTCTTTGCTGCCTCCATAACTATGTTTATTCTGTGGCAGCTTTGTGTATCCCTGCTCTGTGGTCTGTCTTTCCTCTTGTTTGTTTACTTCTTTAACTGTGGCTACCATCAGCCGGGTTTTCTGCTTCTGTCTCTCCTCATCCCTCCGAACATATACTTTCTGTGCTTCCTTTAACAGTTCGTTCAAATTGTTCTGCTAGACCTAATGGATCTTCCAGAAGTTTTTTCATTCCTTTTGTAAATTCTCGTACTTCAGTGCTTGTTAGAGGAACATTCACATAACCTATGCCCCCTTCTGCTCCTTGCATCGGAACCTCTCTAAGGGGATACAGTTCCTTGGGTGCCTCTGAGCCCTGCCCCCTCCTGGTTCTACTCCGTGTCCGGGGAGGACTCGGGGAAGGTGCGGGGTTCGGGTCTTGCACCTCATTTTCCCCAGGATTAAGCGGGGGAGGATTCGGGATCATATTACCTGTAAGACTTTCTAAAGGGTCCCACTCTAAACCCTTTTTCTTTTTCTCATCTTTTTGTTCACTACTTGCTGTATGAATCAGGAATATCCCAACAGACCCTGTCCAGCAGGCTGCATATTCACTCTCCTCTGTATTTCGGGGTTTTCTTTTATTCACATAAACATTCAATGCTCGACAAATCCAGTTTTCAAACGAACCAAACTGAGGCCAGTAAACGTTGTCTGTTCGTATGGGACTTTTCGTCCATTCATACATACAATATTGGATCATGACTGCC
>NW_020956857.1:89746-92259 GCF_003031625.1 Empidonax traillii
CCCTGTCCCGGCCGCATGGTCCCTCGGCAATGAGCCCTGGCTGGTCTCATTGCCTTACAGGCTTCCCGGTCCGCCTTCACACAACAATAGCAAACAACAGTAACATAATTACAACTATTAACAGGTCGTGGCTGCAACAGAACTGCAGCCACAGGAACTACAGAACACCCCTGATCACACACAAAAAAAACTTCCCTCCACCAGGCAATTATGGAAACCCTGCTTGTAATAAAACCATTTCACTTATTTCTCACAGGTCTAGGAGAGGGGGGGCGATCGAAGCCGTTTTGTGAGACCGGGCAGGGTGGAGGAGGGGCAGAGACCGTCCGGCAGCCCACGGGGTTCCTTTAGCAGCCCACACCTTGGTCTGTGTGCAGCGGCGCCGCGCCGCTGGTCCCTGTCATAAGTTACTAGCGATGCCTGAAATGAATTAAAGAGGCCAATTTACAATAACAATCAAATTTATTAGCAAGCTGTAGATAAACAATTCAGTGCGCTGGGGGGGGGGGGCGTTTAGAACAGGAGAAAGTTCCCTCACGGCTCGCCGCACCCCCACCCAAGCTCTCAAACTCCCCTTTTGAACTCTCCCGGTTCCCGGTTTCAGGTTTCTAGTCATGCTCAGTGCTTAGGTTCTTATTCATACATAGTCCGGGGCATGTGCTCCCTGCATATGCTCAGTTGTAAATCCTTAATTCCCATACATGTTCCTGGGCTGTGTTCCGGCGTACGTGAGTCGGGGGTCCACTTATGGGCCGGGGTCTCTGAGATGAAGGCCTCCAGTCTTCCTCTGTGACCGCAAGACGACCCTGTGCTTGGAGCATGCGCATCCGATAGGTATTTTCCTCCCCCTCCAGGCTTATCATAGTCATAAATCCCTTTAACTCCTTGTTTTAGAGAAACCTATCTGTGCTTCCGGCTTGTTGGCTCGAGTTGGGTTAACAGGATGTAGTTAATTAGTAGTAGTAGCACTGTAGTGCCAGTCTATCCTGCCCCCCTCATTATCAGCCTCGGGAACAAACGGCAGCTTGTTAGAGGCCTGTAACAATTATGTGGGAAATACACATGGAAATCACACATCAATGCCCTGAAGTTTCACTAAGCCTAACCAAAAATCTTTTCAAAATATATGTAGTTTATTACAGTCCCCCCCCCCAGCCCTCTGTGCATGTCGAACCCAGCGCGGTCACCCCCTTTCCCGCCAGCCCCGAGACAAGCCCTGACCCATTCCGGACTGTGCGGTCGCGATTGCTGATAAAATGCGGGAGAGAGATGCTGCCTGTCTCCGCTGTTTCAGCCACTTTCGACAAAACCCCTTCCCCCCTGCTCTCCCTCCGAGGGCAGGAGAACATGTCCTGCAGTTTCTGAATGAGGGTTGTCCTCAGCCGACCAACAGCACGGCTTTAGATATATCTCCAGAGACACTAAACCTTTTTCCACTGTCCCTGACGCAGCGTGGCTGCCACAGACACTCGGGGGGGAGGGTGGTGCTGAAAAAAATCCAGCAGGCGTCCGTACAGTGGCACCCCTGCCCCCCCGCTCGGCAGCTCCCGGCAGGAGACCACCAGCCGCACCATTTCCAGGCAGCTTCACAATTACAAGCCTCGGCTGCCATAACCACGTGGCAGAACAAAGGCAGCATGGAATTTCCGGCTTCCAGCAGCACCAGAGCAGCGACAAGAACTTCCGCATTCCCTACGGTCACTGAGAGGGACGGGGTGACGTCACCGGCATCCCCCGCCCGTCCTCGCTCGGCGCTGAGGGCAGATAAAACTCCGTTTCTCCGTTCCAGTCTGCCCCCCGCTTGACAACAATTAGCAACAGAGATCAAATGCATCCCTCTGCACCGTGCCAGGATATGGGGCTACAACAGCAACTTACAAACACTTCCACAAGCAGACATCCAGCCCAGCGACTCTCCACGGATCCAGACAGCATCCCCCTCAGCTCTCACAGCGCACAACTACCTGTGACTGACTCAGCACAAGCGAATTCAACAAACAGTACTCCCAATTACAAACAGTTCGCATTCCCTAACACCATTTAACAATTTTTCTCCCAATAACCCATTTTCAAATATGTCAAATAATTTTAACAATTCTGTTCCTCTTTCTAACCCTTTTTTTTTTTTTTCCACAGGAACTGTTGCCTAAATGGCTGTGGGGAAAAAAAGACTCCAAGCCAAATTAGGTAGGAGATAAGATAAGGATACAAAGGTTTTAATGAGCCCCTAGGCTTTCTGGAATACCACCAGTGCGCACTCCCGAAGTACAGATGTTCACAGTTTTTATAATGATTTTCACCCAATCCCGTCCAGCTGTTGCAGTTAGGCCAGGGTTTAGAAAGGCCCCTGCCAGGAACAAGTCCGGGCTTGTCAGAGCTACATCGGGACTGGTTAAACATTAAAGCTATGCTGACCAAGAAGGAACAATAAGCAAGGCAGCCCCCGGGGACAAGACAAATCTACTACTAGAGATAAGATGTAATCTGGTGGTGGGATTTAGTTAAACGGTGTT
>NW_020956858.1:0-1506 GCF_003031625.1 Empidonax traillii
GCGTGCATTTTTTGAAGTCTAGTTGCTGGCTTTGTAAAGGGAAATTAAATACTCGCTTTTAAGTATAATTAGTCTGTGAGAAAAATAAAATAGGGGATAGTAGAGCCATCCAGAGGGAGATGACAAGATAAACTGGTGATTAGAGCTCTTAAGGCAAAGTGCTTGAATATGTTTCAACAAACTATTGAAATTCTGAATATTGTCTGTTTTCCTTCCATAGCTGTCCATGAACATGGAATTATTTTCTGCATATTTGTACGTCCTCTGAAGTAACTCACACATGACATCAATCCATTCATAGCTTGAGGAAGCTGCAGCCTGAATTCACTAAGCTGATTTAAAAACCTGTACTCCAAGTGTACGACTGGTCTGGTCCCTGCACTTCCTGTAGTACATTTTGTGAATGGATAATTGAAACCATCTAAGCTACAGCCAGAAAGAAATCCAGCAGTGCTCATCTCTCGCTGAGAAATCATCCTTCAGCACAGAACAGTCTTGTCATAATTTCGTGTCGGTCGCCTCAAAATGTGCCACATAAAAACTAAAAATATACACATTTTTACCACTGTAGAATATATAGATTAGCAGTAGTTATTTTGGAAGGTTGATGTAGTAGCACAGGCTGGTAATTTCCTTTTCTGTACTGAGTTAGAAATGCAGTAACGAATTGTGCTACATGTTAAGGGAGTTTGCAAGAAATTCTCCTGAGTTTTTCCTAGAAGTGGTTATCAAACCTCAAAGATAAGGGGGTAAAAATGAGCTTGTGCAGTGTCAGAAATGCCAGGCATTTTTTCGAGTGTGCAAATGATTGCATCAGTGCCTGCATTAATCTAAGCATTTTGACACAGTGAAAAAACATTAGGGCGAGAAACACATCGCATAAAACCCCAGTAATCACTGAGATCTTGTAATGTTTTTATGACCTTCCAAAATCAAGCCGATATAAACTTTGTTAAGCTGGTAGTAGGGATGTAGTTTGTTGTGTAAACATCTTGAGAGATTTGGGTGAAAAGCAAAGCATTAACCTTGACATTTGAGAGGTTGGTTTGTTTGTTTGTTTGTGGGTTTTTTTGTTTTGTTTTGTTTTGTTTTTAAGAAAAGCCATCAAAAATGTACACACGAAGTCGGATCTTGGCTTTTTTATTGGTAGGTTTCATCTCACCTGCCTTCAGACGTCTGTAATGTCTGAGTTCAAGCTGTTTATCAGAAGCTCCCTTCACAGAATCACAGAATAAAGTTGGGAGAGACGTTCAAGCTCACCCAGTACCCCCCTCACCCAGCACCACCAGGATCAGCCCTAATCCACGTCCCCAGGGTCCACATCCAGACCCCTCTGGGACACTCCCACACACAGGGACTCCACCACCTCCCTGGGACACTTCTTGCAAGGCCTGACCACTCCTGCAGGGACAAATTGTTTCTGCTCTCTGCTCTGAACCTGCCCTGGGGCACTTTGAGGCCATTTCCTCTCCTCCTTTCCCTTGGGATGTGGCAGCAGAGCCCGAC
>NW_020956858.1:3371-79608 GCF_003031625.1 Empidonax traillii
GGCACTTGTGCCTGCTCCCCAGCTGCAGCCAGAGTGGCTTTTGAAGCCTCCTCGTTCGCAGGGGCCGAGCACCGAGCGTGTCTGACATCATCCCCAAATGTTAAACACAAGTGGAGCTGGGTTCGACGGAAGTTCCCCTTTGAAAGATGCTTTTTGAAGCACTGCAGCCTTCAAAGCTGGGTTACATCCCCTGCCCTGTGATACACGGCCTTTGTTTTGCATAAGTGTTTGTTTTAATGAGGCAGCTCATCAAAATCAAAAACATATGATGCACCCTAGGCAAGAGAAAGGCAATAACTGTACAGATTTTTGAAGGGGGCTAGTCATACCACAGGCTACCATTATAACAGAAAAAACAACAAGAATTTTAATATAGCTGTCTGGCCAAATATATTAATTTAAATGGAATGGCTTTTTCTGATATTATAGCTGTGAGGCACAATGTTCTACTGGCAAGCATCTTCAAAACCTTTTTTAGAAGATTTGCTTCAAATTATTTCTGTGCACCAGATCTTGATGGTATGTGCATTTGGGAGTCTAACCAAAGGGAAAAGAAGAGAAAAAAAAAAAAAAAAAGCTTTTGATTAAATCAATGACCTTTCCTGGAGGTTGAATGAAATGGAGATTGTAATACAAAAGGCTACGTCCTCCAAACAGTGTTTTCTTCAGAATATTTACTCTAACTCCATTAACTTTGCCCTTTTTCACTATGTCTGTATCCTTGTGCCAGCACAGAAATCTATTTTCCCATTAGCAAATCCTTTCAAATAAATTTTAGTCATTTCCACGATTGTTTCCCAAAATGGTTTGCTAACCACCAGTTTCAGTCCTTTGCCAGAGAATCCTGTTTATTCTTACAAATTTGGTCCTAATTGTGCTCATGTTTTGCTGTGCTCCTTCAAAACCTGGTAATACTTGTTTCCCTCTGCTTAATTACATCTCTTCCCACTTGGCAAACTAGAGACGTTTTCTTGCTTGCTTGGAGAAGAAAAGTGTGATCATTTCTTAAAAAAAATATTTTCTGAGTTGATTTTACTTGCTAAAAAAATAGCATCAACTTATCCTGGCAAATATCTTCGCATTTCGTTCTTGAAACAAAAAAACTTGTTCCGTGAAACAAAGCTCTGGGAAGCCAGTGAAGCCCAGAACAACATGTAACATCCTTCCCAGTGGCTGATGTTAATGGAAGTTGAGTCCCACAAGGACATCAAGAGCTTGTATGATATTAGATTGCCTATCATCACAAATTTCCCCAAAAGGCACAGGGTCAACAACAGCTCCTGTGCAGAGCTGGTGGAGGACAAGCATTGGTTTCGTGCTCACCTGGGTGACTTCATTTTCATTTGGTGTGGGGCAACCCACAGACAGCCCTGGCATAGTTTGAAGTGATCTCTGAGGGTTTCTTCTCGTGATTTCTGGGCTGGATGTTGATTCTTTACAGCCCGACTTGCCTTCTCCAGCGAAAAGAAATCTTAAGTGACCCTTTTAGGTTTGTGCCTGTTTGGTGCACCATAAGTCACCACAGAATCATAGAATGGCTTGGCTTGGAAGGGACCTTAAAGATCATCTCATTCCAACCCCCTGCTGTGGGCAGGGACACCTTCTACCAGGTTGCTCCAAGCCCCGTCCAACCTGGCCTTGGACACTTCCAGGGATCCAGGGGCAGCCACAGCTTCTCTGGGCAACCTGTGCCAGGGCCTGCCCACCCTCACAGGGAAGGATTTCTTCTCAATATCTAATCTAACCCTTCCTTCCTTCAGCATAAGGCCATTCCCTAGTGATTAATTCCCTAATGACTAGTAACTAAGGACTGTTTACATATCCAGGCATGTTTTTTTGTGAAGTCATCCACTCACCTGAATGCTTCCCCGAATTTCCAACTCTACCATTGGTCACCAGATCTGGAATGGCTGGAGTCTTGCAAACCTGTTTTTCTTCTGAATTAGATGCACTCGAGTACCTCATGTGAAGTTCTGAGAGTGTTGGAGGGCTCAGTGCTCTGCTCTGGGTCACAAGGTGGTGATGAGTCACAGGTTGGACTCGATGATCCTGGAGATCATTTTCCAACCGAAACGATTCTGTGACTCTGTACAAACCTGTGCCAGATTGGAGCATTTTCCAGAAAAATGCTCTGATTTATAGACCTGAATTTTACGAAACAGAGATCTGTTTTTCTATCACCCATGCCCCTAGGAGTAATTCCCAAGGCTAGACCTGGAGAGGTGCTGGTATCCCAGGACACCCCCTGATCTCAGGGATGCTGGTCTCAGCACAGCTTGGGACTCAGCCTGCAGTGTGACAGCCCTTTTATCTCTGTTCAGACGTGAAAGGAGCAATAAGGAACAGTTGATTGAGGGGTGTGATCAGATCTGTCCCACAAATCACCCGCTGGCAGCACAGGGTGTTTCTGCTCTGCTGCTGTTTTAAGACTACGTGCAGGGATGATATTTGTGATCCTGGGTAGGAGACCTGTTTTCTTCTAGTTCTGCTCACTTAGGTTTCCTCCCTGTTTTTCTGGAATCTTTCTCAATAATAACTGACAAATTCCATTAGCTTCCCACCTGAAGTTTTTGGGTTTTCCACTCCTTTCTGCAGTCACCAATAGCAACATGCATTTCTACCTGTATCTGCCTGCTGACCTTGGATTAAGGAAGTAGCCAAAGCATGGGCTTAACTTTGAGGCTAAGCTTAAAATTCCCCAGTTTTCATGGGGTTTAAGCATCTGCTTAAAGTGAAACCTAAAATTTCACGTCCTTCCTGAGTGAGGATGTTCTCCTGAGTCAGAGCCTGCTATCCCTCGGCTGTGTCAGACACGCCGGATGCTTTCAGAAGTGGTTCATCTGATGAAAGAATTCATCTCAGAGTCAAAAAGAAACCACAAGTTTCCTTCACTTTCAGTCTGCTGCTTTGATATCGTCGGTCAGCAGTTCTCCCCAAAAACCATCCCCAAGTGGAGTCCTGCTCCACAACAATCTGCTTTATGCAACCTCATTTCCCCACTGCATAAAGATGTTTGTCACCCCACGGCATCCTTTGCCTTTCCTTCCTTGTATACTCTGAATATTTGGGGAAGGATATTCTTTCCATGTCTTGCCCAGGGAATCCCCATGTAATGAATGAGATTGAAGCCCAAAAGAGCATGAACTTATGTATATAATTCCCATAAGACACTTTAATGCATGAGGTCTGTTTTAATCTACAGGTGTTCCAGCTTAAAAAATGGTTGAATAACTTAAAATAACTAAACTAGAAAAAAACACACGCACAAAAAACCCCAACCCAAAACAAACCAACCAACCAACCAAACAAACAACTCTAGGAAAAAAAGACACCCCACACAATAAAAAAAATTAACCTAAGGGAGAAAATCCTACCAATGAAACTTCACCCACAGCGGCTGAATGTTTTGTTAAGAACCAGACACGCTAAAATCATCATTGTAATTGAAGAGTCAACTACTACTGTGCAGTGTTTAAAATTAATAACATAAATGACCATGTATGAATCTGGGATATTCACAGCGCAAAAAGTTCTGTTGTTTGGTATAGGCAGCTTGAAAAAGCCACGTGTGTTTTCCAACCTTACTTGAACTAACACATAGAATTTTATTTGTTATCCACCACAGTTTTGCTTTAAAGGGAAATTTCTGGAATGACAGCTCAGTAATGTCAGAATTGCTGTAGCTTTGCATTTTTTTTTTTTTTTAATTGTTTTTCTTTTAGAACCTCAAGCCAGAAAAGCATCCTCCTTCTTGGCAGCTGATTAGAGCCATTTACTCTAATTTTTGACGCTGCAATTATATGGTTCTGTGTCAAATAACGCATCCCAAATTCTTTCCTCATGGAGGGAGCTGTGGGGCTGGCGGTGTCTCGGTGGACTTGCTTGGATCATACTCGTGATATTGGCAGATGCACAGCTCTGGTTCTGCATCTGCTTGGCTCGAGCAGAGCCTACACAAACACAACTTGGAGAGAAGTGCATTCCTTTGAAACTTTTATTCCTGCCTGTTGTTTGCGTTCCAAGGGCAAACAAAGCCTGCAGGACGCGGGAGAAGTTTAGGATCGAAGCTCCTGATCCCGGGAAAGCATCTGACTGAGTGCTGTACTGCAGTTCAGGTGCTTGCAATTCCTTCTGTCCTGCTTCTCACGGGACAGTTAAGGAGCCAGTGGGAGGCTGAGCTGGGGACTGAACGCTGCTGTCTTGGCAGGTGGCAAGTCCTGCTGGCGAAGGATGAGGTGATCTGAGTGCTGGGCTACTGTGGGGAAAGGAGGGGGGTTCCCCTCCTTGAAAACTCAGAGAATCCTGATTTTTTTCCCTTCCTTTGCTTTCATGACAAGCGCCCCAAAAGCACTTAGAAAACACCAGTTCAAGGGAACGTCTGATGTTCTTCAAAGCCCGCCCTTATTTTTTGTGCGGGCCAAAACTACGCAGCGAGTTCGTCCTGAGCTAACAAATGTCTTCAGCTGTCCCCAAACCGCATTCTTTGGCAAATAACTGCACTGCCCATAAATAAATAGGGTTTCACTGAACTGTGATGGACACGGTGCATCTGGGAAGAGGCTTTTGAAAGACTGGAACTGTAGCTTGGCCTTGGAGGGGAACAAGCCCTGTGTTTGAGAGTGCTGGGGTGTTAAACCACCTGGGCATCTTAAAATACCTGTGGCTGGGCTGGTGAAGTAGCCTGAGTGACTCCTTAGGAAGTATTGGCACTGTTAGCAGTGTCAGCAGCTGAGGGTTGGGAAGTTGATCCATCTGTACAGGACTGGTTTATAAATGGCAATTTTCTGTGCTCTTGGTAAGACCCTTTCACGTCTGAAAGTTCCACTGAAGACTATTTTCTACATCAGACAGGAAAGTCCAGGTTTTCTCAAATTACCTGCATTTTTTTTTTTTTTCCCCATCTGCTCTTCAGGTCTCCCAAAACTCTGAATGTCTGATGACACTGATAAATCTCCCAGCTGACTGACCTACATTGGACACATAACCGGTGGCCTCAAAGCATTTGCACCTATGGTATATGAGGGAACAATTACAGGCTTAGTTACAGCTGCAGTGAAACATCTCATAAAAAGGAAAAATTAGAAAAATAAAGCCCCAAAGCCTGAAAAACCGCATCCATAAATTTGTTCCTTCTATTTTATGTAGCCCTCGTTGAACTCAGTGAGAACGTAGGGTTCAGTTGTGTAAAGATAAACCCTTATAAAACCCTTTGCAGGACTGAAGTTCACATCTGTGGTGTTATGTTCAAAACCAAAATGAGATCATTAAAAAGAAATCCAGTAGTTACAACCACTAAGTGACAACAGCTCAGATACCAGTAGTGTCCTTTGTTGAACCAAAGAACTGAAAAATTAAGAAATATTAACACTTGAAGAAAACATAAATCGTGGTTACTTTAAAGTCTAAGGAGAATTTTTCAGGTTTTCCTTTCCTGTTCCCTTTTCCTTTTCTTTTTAATGTCAGATCATTAAAAAAAAAAAATAAATTACAGTGCCATGAGTAACATTTTTGCTGCCATCTCATCATAGCTGATTTGCCATTTACAAGACACAATGGCTTGGGTTGGAATGGACCTTAAAGATGATCTCGTTCCAACTCTTTGCCATGGGCAGGGACACCTTCCACCAGCCCAGGTTGCTCCAAGCCCCATCCAACCTGGCCTTGAACACTTCCAGGGATCCAGGGGCAGCTACAGCTTCTCTGGGCAACCTGTGCCAGGGCCTCCCCACCCTCCCAGGGAAGAATTTCATCCCAATATCCCATCTAACCCTACCCTCTGGCAGTTGGAAGACATTGCCCCTTGTCCTGTCACTCCATCCCTTGGAAATAGTCTCTCTCCATCTTCTCTTGGAGCTCCTTCAGGTGCTGGAAGGCCACAATCAGGTCCCCACAAAGCTTCTCTTTTCCAGCTGAACAATCCCAGCTGTGCCAGCCTTTCCTCACTGTCTTGGTTTTTAAATTAGAATTGTGATGTTGGTTACAATTTATGGTTGAAAAGAGGGTCACCCCTCCATCAAGGCAGCCCTTCAGTGTGGGGACAGGTCTGACTGGAGGGACAGTTTGGGAGCGGCTGAACCCAAGGAGATCCTGTCCATATTTCATGGGAAAACAGAGCTTGTCACCCATTCAGTGGAGGAGTTCTTGCACAGACTTTGTGGGTGGCAGGAGTGAGACCAGGAGTCCTTGGCAGTGGGAAGGAAGGATCAGGAGGCAATGATGTGAGGGACACCAAATTTCTCTTAATTCTTTCACTGCTCCTTTTGGGGAAATGCAGCGGCACTTTGGGTAAAAATGTTTCAACCAGGAGCCTCTTGACCATTCTGCATTGTGGGACATTCTGGGCTAATTCTGGAAGGATTAAGATCAAATCATTCCAAGTCAGACCCAGAAGAAGGGATAACTTAAACATCCATCTTTCAGCTGATGCAGCTGAAAGCAGAGAGGAAGCAGCAGACACAACATGCACTTGAATGCCACGAGCTGGAAGAGTTTGGCCATCCTCTAGGGCCTGGCCCAAAAAACACTGCCCCTTTGAGAACAAGTGCCCCATTCTGTGGGAATAATGCTGCACACAGCTTTTCATCCCTGTCCTACTGGATCCCAGCTAATTGTGAGTGGTTGTTGGGAAAGTCACAGGCCAACAAGGTAATTCAACACACATGTTTTAGCAAGTTTTTCACACATGTCTGGCAAGCCTTTCACAGTAGGAGAAGGCTTTAGGGATTCCATCCCCGGGCCTTAAATCATGCATTAAATCCTATCAATTATTGGTTCCCTCCCTGTTTCCACTGCTGCTCATTTTTTTGTTGTTGGACAGTACTTTTTTTGTGCCCAGGAACATGATCTGCTTTGAGCCCTTTGAAACTCGGAATTCCCAGTTTGCAGAGAACACTACAAAGTTTTTTTTTATATGGGTGAAAAGATTGTGATGATCATGACAAATCCCAGCTCTGTAAAAGCTCTGAGTTAGAATTAACTTGGCAATTAACTATATTCAGAGCTTTTTTTTCCCCCTCCCGAATGATAAGCATTTTATGCCTACACTTTTTTTATCCATTAAAGTAAATGAGAAGTCCCTTTGCTCTTTCTTTGCCAGTGTATTTATTCCCCAAGAGAAAATATTTTGGTTTGTCGTTGCCAAGTCCTTTGATTTCACTGTAGTACTTTTAAGATAATAATCTCATTTTCTTGTATGCTGTTGGAAATGTCTTTCTCTCAGATGTACTGAGCTTTAGAAATGTGATCATATGGAAATCAGATCAGGTGAGACTTAACGTGGCATTTCTTGTCTGTTGGAAATACCTGGTATCTGACATCAAGCCTTAGAGATCCAGGGTGATGAATAATTTTTAATTTAAATGTATAACTAAGTATTATAAAACCATATAACTGGTTGACAGTGATTTTTTTTTTTTTCTCTCACAAGGCATGTGGTGTTACAGGGTCTTAGAGCCAGAAATATCAGACAGTTACAGATATGTGGGAATCTTATCCCTTTCGGACCACACAGCTTAGCCTTGGGAGTATTCCTAGAAGATGTTACATCACACTTCCCAAGTGCTTATTTTCTGCTAGTTTTTGGAATCTTATTGCAGAATAATTTTTTAATTATTGCCGGTTTGATGGTTTCGGTATTCAAAAGGATGAGATAAATGTGTTCTTCTGTCCTTGATGGAAAAAGGAAAGGGAAATGAAAGAAAAGCAGTTTACCAGTTGATTTTTGCCCTATCCATACGCAGCAAACATTTAATTTTTGGAAGCACTGATGGGAATGGCGTCTCCTGCAACCTGAATTTTGCCTTCATCGTTTTGCCCTGAGAAGATTGTTCAAGGAGGAGTTTAGAGTTAGTGCATTGCTCCATCAGCTCCCACCCTCTTGCTTTTCTAACTGTGCCCTGTCACCCCATGCCCAGGGTGGCACCAGCGCAATGATTTCACTTAAAAAAATAATATCATGTGAGATACCTGGCGCTGATTGAGACAAACTAAGTAGAACAAAGTGGTTGCTGTTGTTTCCTCTCTGAAGAATTCACCTTTGGGGGGAGCTGCCTAAATGGAAAGAGACTGATTGATAGTGGGGGAAGGAGGTTGATAGGGAATCCGATTTTTCTTTTGCTGTTGTTCAAATACTGAACTACATCTGAGTTCATAATTAGCATAAAGGTGTTTCCCAGTGCTGAGGGTTTCTGTTTGTGTCTGTCTGTCTGTCTGTCTGTCTGTCTGTCTGCTGGGGCGGGGGGTAGGCTTATTCCTCAGTGTGTGCCTGCGCCTCGAGGTGGTCAAAGGGTGGAAGATTTCAGTTATTAAGAATGATCTGGATTAGCCCTGGTCTTTCTGGGTCACTGAGTTTCAAACATAGACATTTCACATCTGTTTCTTGTTCACAGCCACTAACAAAGAAGCACAATATGGAGAGAGTCCCGATTTGAGATGCGTGTCTGGTCCTTTAAGGAGTTCAGCTGGTGGCTCTGAGAGAGGAAAACCAAAAAGCACAGCTCTACCTCCTATTCAAATTTACAGATTAGGCAAAAGCCCAGAGGTGAAAGGTCAAATAAAACAGTTTAAAGCATTTTCTCTAGACTTCCTGGTCGTGGAGGGGTAAGAAAAAAAAAAAAAAAAAAAAGAGTGTTCAGTGCTCCAAAGCAAGCTATAAAAGCCAGGAGAGTGTGAGAGACGCTTTAATAGGTCCCATTCTTGATGAAAATCCTGAAACAGCCTCACTAATACGGTGTAGAAATCCAATATGCCAGATATACTTGCTGTGTGCAGTGGCCATCAGTCTAGGGATGGAAGGACTATGAAGGACAGTGTCCAATAACCACTTCAGACTATCGTGCAGTCCAGTTAAAATTATCAAAAACACTTGGAAGAAAGTGAGGAAAAAATGTTGGCCTTTGCCCTCACAGTTGCTTCTTTTTTTCCTTGCAGGGAAGTTTCTTTTTTTTTTTTTTTTGAGGTATTTTGGGGTTTGTTTGTGTGTGTGTGTTTGTGTCCTGTGTTATCATGGTCACTTAGCCACTTTTAAATTAGTATTAAATGTAAACCAAACCCAAAGTTTTCATATTCATACTTTGAGCTGAATTGATAACTTTAATTATCAATCCACATTATCAAGCGCCCCTTTGGCATTTGGTGGTACAACTGATGGCATTTCAGAGATGGGAAAAATGAAGAAGAATGAAAGGCAAGTTTAGGTGAGTTATCCAAAAGCTACGTGTCTTGGGGTATAGTACATGGCTCACTTTGTAGGTAATGGAGAGAAAGAACTACTTTAAAGGTGCAGTTCATCTCACCACTCTCAGATAGGGTTGTAAGTGAGACTGAATGAAGTAATGAAGATATTTTTATTGGGAACTAGAGGAGTTCTGACACTTGCATTTAAAATCCTTGAACTTTGAGGTAACGAATCCCACTTCATCAGAGAGTGATTCAATTCCTTATCTGCAAACAAGTGTCAGCATTCCCCTGTTCGAAGCACTACTGAAAATAATTCCTGTGTCAGTGTGATCCAATTTAATTCATTTAAACTAATTCCCATTTCATTTCCCATTTCTGTCGTATTTGTTTTATGTAGAGTCTACGGGTGGTCTCCAAAGATGAGCAGAACAGAAGAAGTGGGAAAACAGGTGTAGCCACCAAAAATATTATGGCTGATAGAAGCTTAAATAGCTTGAGTCATAGATAAGAGTTGGTAAATGAAGCACTTTGATTTTCAGTTTGAAAACTTCCAACACTTCTTTTCTGCAAAGCTTTGTCTGTAGGAAAAACAACCTGTTCTTGAATGGAGTTGTCCCATGGAGCAATGTTAAAATATTAAAAAAAAAAAAGGTGTCCCCAAACCAGGCTCTCTCACAGCTTTTTGGCTTTGAGAGGGAACTCGTTGCTGTGAGAGGAGGGAGGGTGGGGAAAACACGGGAAGGGACTAATTGGGCAAATGGGTTGGAGCAGTGAGGGGGGTGATGAAGGGAAGCAAAGACAGGAGAGCAGGAAGGCATTAAGTCATAACCAGCCCTGGGTGCAAAAATAATGGGGGGGGGAGGGTGCCAGTGAAGGAGGAAGAAATCTGTTTTATTTGCTTCTGCTCAAGTGTTTTTTTTGTTAAAAGGGTTAATTGCTGACTTGGGAAGGAGCCTCGCGCCGGAGGGAGCAGCGCGGCCCCGGCGAGCTCCTTTGGAGGGGCAGGGAGCACCCTCTAGTGACCGCTGGGCTGGGCTGGGCTGGGCTGGGCTGGGCTGGGCTGGGCTGCCCACCGGGCACTGCCGGCCCTCGGCACCCTCCGGGGATGTGGAAGGGCTCAGAGCATCCCCCTCCTCCCTCTGCAGTACGGGAAAAGACAGGCACAAAAAGCTTGGAAGCAGCGCTGGAGGGAAGGATGCTGAGAGCTGTGCCGCCCCCCGTGGCCAGGCAGCGATAATTAGTGTTAATTACGTGGCCAGGCGGTGATAATTAGTATTAATTACGTGGCTTTATATGGTCTGCTTTGCAAAGCAGATGTCCCACTCCACTCACAGGGCTTCCTCCTAGAGTTAACCTCCACATTTCCAGCCGTGGATCAATGGGAATGAGCCCACCCTGGCACTGAACCCCACTGCTCCCAGGAGGGATTTGATCCTGTGCCCTCAGACCTGGTGCTGCATCAAAGCTATGGAAGGAAGAGGTCCCTTCAGCAGCCCCAAAGGCACAACATTCCAGGGGTCAGGGGACCAGAATCCATCATCCCTGAGCTGCTGATCCCACAGCCCCGTGTCCATCATCCCTGAGCTGCTGATTCCACAGCCCCTCGGAGCGGGCTGTGAAACTCAGTTCCTGAGCACCTCTTGTTTGTTCCCCTGGTGAAATCCTAAGTGTGAGAGCTTTCTATGTGGGGAGGGCAGAGTTTCCCTTGTATTTTCATCAGAGCCAGGGGAAAACTGGGAATTAAAGGGAGACTGTCGTGCTGAAGGGCTGGGTAAGAGTGTAGTTGACCCTCACACACCAATCTGGGCACGGCCACACTGGTGCTTGGAGCTACATTTAAGCAAAATCCTACATTTTTTTTTTTTATTAGGGGATTGAGATCTTTGCAGATGTGAAATAACACGTGCTGTGAAATAACATCAATTTGCTTGGATTTCTTAAAATCTGCTTCCAAAAACAAAAGCAAAAGCAAATTCTTTTTTTTTCTGCTCGAGTTGTTGGATTTTTAACCTGGTTCTACCTAGAGGACAACCTCTTCTTTACCTGGAATGGTGGTAAGAGGAACAAGAACTCACTTTTTTCCTCTGTTCTTTTCTTTTACACCCACATCTGCAGACACTCTGTGCATGAATAGTAAGCGTGACACACAAAGTGAATCTGTCTCCAGTTTTCCCCATTATTTTCCCAGAGGAATTAGTACAGTTGAAGGGATGAAGGTCACATTATTAACATAGCAGAGTGTGCCTCTATTCTCTTGTTCAGCCCAGGCTGAGAGCAGAGTTCTTGTTTTGCCTCCCAGACAGCAAGATGGATTATAAATCTGTTTACATAGGGAATATTGCAATGTATTTCCTCCATCTCAACGCTCCAGTGGATATGAGATGAAAAAATCCGAGGACAGGATTGTTTTTTGGAGTCAGTAGTGGTGTTTCAAACAGCATAGGGAATGGTCTTTCTGGAAGTATTTTATAGAATCATAAAATGGCTTGGGTTGGAAGGGACCACAAAGATCATCCAGTGCCAACCCCTGCCATGGGCAGGGTCACCTTCCACCAGCCCAGGTTGTTCCAGGACTCATCCAACCTGGCCTTGGACACTTCCAGGGATCCAGGAGCAGCCACAGCTTCTCTGGGCAACCTGTGCCAGGGCCTCCCCACCCTCACAGGGAGGAATTTCTTCCTCATCTAACCCTGCCCTCCTTCAGCATAAAGAGAGAGAAATTAAGAGGTGAGCATTAAGTGACTTGTGTGGATTTTTAGTACTTCTTGGGGTGTTTTTATTCTGCTTGTTGACTGAGTTCTTCACACTCACACAGCCTTATTTCAGACAATAACATGTAGTTGCCTAACATAACAAAACCATTTTTTCTTTCTACTTAAAAAAAAAAATCTGAAAAGAAAAAAATAATAGAAGTGCTTGGACTGTTTTTCTTTTGCAACTGGATGATGGTGATTTGATAACCCAATATTTTCCTTCCCTTACAATACCAAGGCTCTGCTTGCAATTGGATCAACGCAAGCATAAGCACTCAGAAATCTGCCTGTGGGTATTAGTTTGAAAGTCAAATAAACTTCACCGAATTCTTTGGCACAGAACCTGTGCCAGCTTGAAATGGCAAAATCCTCACCGGGCTGAGGGCTCTGTAAAACTTATATAATAATAATAGAGCTCAGCAGTGCCTTATGCTTCCAAAATCCCTGTGTAAACCAAGAGGAGCTTTGTCTATATGGAGGTGGGGTGGAGAAGAATCATTACTAAAACCTGCTTGTGAATGAATTTGTTAGATCCTCTCCACTGGAGAGCTGGAAATGATGCTTGCAGCCTCTCAGTGTATTTGAGTTAAAAAACCCCAAAATATCATGGGCTTAACTGGGGTGGAAGTCACCCAACTGAAACATTATACAAGGCTTTGAAAATGTCAAGAAAAAGGTTCTAATCTTTTGGCTGTCTTGCTCATTGTTTGGAGATGAAAAGGGAGGAAATCAACATCCCCACGAAATACAATTACTGTAAATTGCTTTCTTTTCATGCTGGTTGGTAATGAAAATAGGAAAGTTACCGGGAGTTACCTGCTCCGCAGGAGCACCGCAATCCCATGGATGTGGGCTCCAAGAAGACATTCAGCAGTGCAACACTGGATTCCCATATGAACCAGCTGATGGAGAATATAAAATATTGCATGGCAGTGCTGGCTCTGGGTTGCTTTGAAGCGACCAAAAGTCGAGAGCTCCTTAAATATAAAACTGAGCTGATCCTGTGGCACCTCGGGATCAAGAGCAAGGAGGGAAAAGTGGGGAGGGGTGTCTGCTCTCCCATTCCCGCTCTCTCTGTTGGGATCTGGAGGCTTGCTCAGCCCCTTGGGTGGGCAAGGTGGGGCCCCAAGGATTGTGAGGCAGCTGGAGATGAGTTGGGACAGAGGTTCAGCTGGGTGTCACTGCTAACCTTGGAACAGGGTGTGCCCTGGGGCAGCTCTGCCACATCCTAGCTGTAGTGATCCTGTGTCCCAAAGGTTGGACTCAAGGGATTTCTGCGCCTGGAAACAAGGATTTCCTGGGATCTGATGGGTGGCAGAGCCATTCCCGTGAGCAGGGGAGGGTGGGTGAGCCTTTCTTTCCTCTGCCCTGCCCTGGGGGGGGGAGAGGGAGCAGCACCTGCAGGATGAATTCCCAAGGGCCAAATGGGCAGCACTTCATGTCCTCTCTGTGTGTCTGGAAAAGCGCATTTCACCTTCTTCAGGTCAGGAGAGGGGGGGGAAAAGTGAACTGGGATTTAGTGCTGTCTTTGTGTGGAAAAAAATGCATGTTGGATGCCAGCAGACATCACCAGCTACACAACAACGCTCCGGTTTCCTCTTTGTTTTTCCTAAGGAGCAGGAGGAGAAGGTGGCGTTGGGAGAGGGTGAGGTCGTCTGCTCCCACCAAATAGTGCTGCAACAAGCCATCCCTACTCCTTGTTCTTTTTATCATAGCAGAATCCCTGGTCAGAGGGCAGGACCTTTTCAGCTGGAATGATGTACCCAGTGCTGCAGTGCTTCCAGCTGTCCATGGTTGGATGTTGTTACAGGGAGCAGTGAGAAATTGTAAACCTGTTAGAGCAGGATCAGCTTTTTAAAATTATAAGTTTGTTTTTTTTGTTGTTTTTTTTTTTAATAATATATTCTGACGTAGTTTCATTTTTCGTTCCAATTTTAAGGGGTTTCTTTTCAAGCTTTTCTCTTCTAGCTGGAAGATCAGAATCTCCTGACACCAGGAATTATGTCTTTTATGAAAGCACAAAATGCTGTGAGACTCCTAAAGGAGTGAAAGGCTTGTGCCAGCACTGGATCCTGAGTGGTTCTTTCCATGTGGGATATTACACTGGCTGGTATGATGGAAGCACTTTGCCTTTCTTACTTATTTTTTCTTTAAAGCTCAGCAGGCCTAAGCAAAGGCCTGGGACAGGGACGGTGCTCTGTTTGCACAGCTGGGAGATTTGAGGTGCCCCGTGACTGCCAAGTGCTACAAAAGGACAAATAAAAATATAACACTGAATAAAAAATGACTATCACACTCCAACCAGGAAGGGAATCGCCAGTGAAACCATCTCCTTCTCATGCATGGACAGGGCTGTGAAGTAAGGGAAGAACATGGAAGATTTAAGACTGTTTATGGCATTTGCTTTTTGTCTTTTTTGTGACTTCCTTTCCTCAGTAACAAAGAGACATCAAAAAGTATAATTTGTCTCCAATCTACTCACTTCTTCTCTATGGAAAAAAAAAAAGAAAAAAAGTGCTCAATCAGATAGGCCAGAGAGTGTCAATAGCTCAGGAATCCGGGAATGAGGTTGATGGACAAATATAGATGTGGTGTAAGCAGGGCTAGGCTTCATTAACATATTTGGAGTTACACCCCTTATACCCAGCCTGGCTTTGGCCCTGAACCAACAATTCCCCAGGGAAGACAGCCTGCATCAAACTACTGCTGAATTTGGCCCATTTCATCTGACATCTGCATCCTGCCTCAAAGTGGCCTGTCACACTTACTGCACATCACATCACACCTGCCCGGGCGGCCACAGGCAATTGACTTTTTTGTTTAAAAAAAAAAAAAAAATTAAAAAAAAAATTTTTTTAGTCACATATCATCAAGAAAAACAACATTGTTTTAGGACTCTTATCTCTTCACTCCCAAATATCCTGTTTCTTCGAGCTGTGGTGGCCAGGACCAATAGAAACCTCTTCCTGCCATTGGCTGACTTCATTTCCCAGAGTTAGCACAATCTCATCCGCTCTAAACAACCTCATCAAAACTTCTTTCTGGTCAGAGCGAAGCAATAATTATTATTAGCAATTATTAGCGATCAATAATCTTGATCACATTATGGCAAGCACTATTAAGGTAAGAAAGGGGCACCTTTTTTTCGTCGGCGCTTTTTTGGTCACTGGCGCGTTCTTCGGTTTCCTTTTATCAACCTAGATAAGTTAGAATTGGGCAACACCCCCACTGCCACAATAGAGGACAACAAGATTTCCTTTGTACTGCCTAGTAAATTTCCTTTTTCCTACTCCAACCATCCGCAAGGCTTAAAAACTTCAAACTCGGGGAAAAAAAAAAAAAAAAATTGGGTTTTTTAAATTCGCTCTTCGGTGCCGTGGATTGAGAATGCGAAGCCCCTTCCTTTTTTTTCTTTTTCTGTCTTTAGGGGAGCTTCTGAAATCCCTCAGAGGTATCACTGGGAAGACTTGGATGTGTTTGTGGACTGCCAGGAGGGGAGAGGGTGTGCACTGGAAGGGAAAAGCGGGTTCCTAAGGGCGCTTTTGGATACTTGGAGATGTTTCTCTTGTGGATGGGGAGACAAATTTGAGCGAGCGGGAAGGAGAGAGGCACCAGCTCTTGTTTCTCTCTCGTGCAGGTGTTAATTATGTGCTTTTCTAGAAACCCTGATCCTTTTACCGGGGACCTTTCTGCGTGTCATTTTAATGGTGGTGGTGGGAAGATCTCCCGGGTGTGTTCTTTTTTTTTTTTTCTTTTTTTTTTTTACTTTTAATTTTTTGGACAATAAAATTCTCTTCTTGGCGTTTGGCTTGACCTCGGTGCATGGTTCGTTAATCTTTTTAAATTTATTTTAGGGCTGGCTTGGCTGAGTTTTTCGGGTTGTGACAGAAAGCTGAACAAATCTATGTATGTGTCTGTCTAGTTCTCGCTTCTCTCAGTGTTGCAGTGACTGCCACAGCAATAGCTGGGGCTAATTGCAGAATGGAACGGTAATTTTGTGGCAGCGAAACTAATTTTACACGAAGAGCGTGTTCAGGGAGGGCTCTGCGGTGTCGTATTATCAGATTCGGGGTCAGGGTATTATCAGGTTTGGGGTCAAGGTATTTGCTTTCTTGGTAGTATTGTCTGTTTCTGCACTTTTCCGATTATGCCAGAGATTTAACGGGAGATACGGAATAGCCTGGCTGGCGGTTCGGGGGAGCTCCTCTTGGATTTTCTCAGTGGCTTCTGCTTCGCTGTTTGTATTTGAGAGATCATTTGATGCTTTTTGTCGTGGGTTTTGAGATCTGAGAGTCTTGCCTGAAGTCAGTGTGATTAAAAAAGTCTAACGAACCTCCTCTTTTTGCGATCGCTGATGTTTCCACGGGGCTGTCGATACAGACAGGGGTCTGGATCTGCTCTGCATTGCTGTGTATCTATTAAATGCTAAGTAGCTCCTGAAACTAAATTCCCTTTGGTTCTTGACGTTCAGAAGCTTGAGTTTTGGCTAAAAGAATGGCTCTGTGCTGAGGTGGTAGCACTGCATTTTGTGCCTGTTCATCAGAATAAACTATTGATGTTGGTAGGAAATGTATTTTCAAAAGTAACAGCACCATGAGTTTCAATGGTGCTTGCATTCTGAGGAGCTCTTGTTATTTATTTCTCTTTGTGTTTTCTATTAGATTAATTGTAATAGGGTAAAATAAGTTGTAATAGGGTAAAAGATTTTAAATAATACCTCGTGGTTATTATTTTACCCTCACTGACACTTAGGGAGATGAGAAGAGCCGTGTTTTATCCAGCCTGGGAGTGCAGTGCAGTCAGAAAAGCCTCCTGAGTGGAAAAACATGCACTTCTCTCTCCTCATCTGGAGTGTGAAACTTGCAGGGGGGAACACACCCCAGAAGGTTGAGGATTTTGGTGCCCTGGGTTCTGGGAAGGCCTTACATGCTGAGGCAAGGATTTTATTTGTGCAAGTGCAAAATCTAAAATGACTGGGAAGAAATGGCAGGTGCTTTGTGCTCTAGATCCAGGAAATCTACTCTGACATGACCCTGAGCCAGTCCAAAGAGATTCAATTCCTCTTCTATAAGGAGTTCATAAAGAAGTCATTTAACTGAGAGGTTTCTGAAAGAAGGAAATTCCAGTTGAAGGCCAAACAGGTGTTTGTTAACTTTTGCTTAACAGTTATATATATATATATATATATAAATATTCAATAATATAAATATATACAATTAATGTAATTTAATGGCTTGTGTTCTCTGCTGGCAAAGGGTATCCCAGCTATCCCAACGCTGGGATAGAAGAGGCTGTGGTCATGGAAGGTGGAGAACCTGATCTGGGAATTCTCCCCCTTCTTTACTGAAGCTTTGGAGTCCTTAAATGTCAAAATTTGGCTGTGAATGGTTGTGTTTTTGTTCCCAACCGGGTAGAAATTTCTGGGAATGCACACACATATGTAAAAGTACCCTTCCAGTAAGACTCTCTGATTCATCCCTTCCCTCTCCCAAACTTGCAGACAGACCCGTGGGACACTCGTAACTCCTGAGGGACCAGTCTGGCTCCACTGGGGTTAATTGCTATCTATGAAGACAAGCGTTTGTGTGAGGTTTTTGGTGCTGGGTTTGACATCATAAGTGTGGTTTTCCCAGGAGATACATCTCTCCTTGTCCCCCTCCCTCCTTCTGCTGCCCCCTGTCCCTTCTCCGCCGGGAGGGGGAAAGTGCCGCGGTGAAAGGTTTGTCCTAAAAAAGAAGGAGAAGGAGGCAGAAATGATTTTTTTTCCCCCAGGCTGTGACATGGATGGATAATGTTAATCCTGATTTTCTCACTGTGAGGGCAGCTGCCCTTGCTGAGGCCAGGGATCTCTCCCTTTGACTGGGAGCGGGGCTGGCTCTGGAGTAAGAAACAACGGAGAGGGGAATGGTGCAAAAAGGGGCCCCCACGCCAAGGATTTTGGGTTTGGTACAGTCAGGAGGCTGATATTTCTGAGCCCAATACCTGGTGCACACGCAGCTGATCTCACTTGTAGGGTTTTTTTGGCATTTGAAGGGTAAAATGTGGTTTTTCAAGTGCAGAAAGTCTCTTAAGATCAAGGATTTCGGTGCTAAGGTGACATTTTTCCTTCTGGCACAAGTGGGATCTGGCAGCTGTGTGCCCAGAGAAACTAAAGACTCTTAAACCAATACAATTTTAGGAGTCTCTATTACTGTAAATGCAATTTTAGAACATATCAAATGCTTCTCAATTAGGCATAAATCTTTTTTTTTTTTTTTTTTTTTTGGTGGTTTGGGTTTTTCTTTAATAGAAGTGTTACCTTGGGATGAAGTAAAAATAGTTATCCCGGAGGTCACTTTGGATTTTTCCCCCATTATCCTATAGTGGAGGAAAGAACATTAAATAGAGAAGTACAACTGGAATTCTATTTCCTTGCCATGTTCAACCCTGGTTATGTTTTTCTCCTTGCCTTGCCTACTTATTAAAACTCTTCAGTGCAATTGTTCTTATCGAAACTCTTCAGTAAGTGATCTTGACTTTGCAATGACTTATTGATTGTGCTTGTGGATATTTTTTTTATTTAATTTACACCTAAGTATGCTCACATCCACTTTTTATTACTGGTTTCTAACGTGCTGTTCCCGTGGAATCTGCGATTTCTGGGAGCAAAAAAAAAAAAAAATCTGTGTATTTGATAAAGGACAGGAGAATCTTTGTGGTTCCTGAGGCTTGAAAGAGTATGGACACGCTGATTAAAGCAGAATATAGGGGCAAGATTTATTTTCGAGGAGTGTTATGCTGTGCTTCTCTCTTAGGTATTACTTTTCTCTCACTTTCCTTTAGAAAATCTTAAGCACTCCCTCAAATATTTCTGAAGCCAAGGAAAGCTGGAGACAGTTAAGAAATAAATCTGCCCTTGGCGTATGGAAATGTTTAAGTCTTTGTTTAAAGCTTTGCATCTGCACTGAATCCAGCAGAGCTGATACAGTAATTTGTACATTTGTTCCTTGCATTAAAACAATTATAAAGGTTATTACCTTTCCCCCTTCCCCCCCCCCCCCATCTCAATTAATGGTGCATTTAGTTTCAAGCCTGTAAATACTTCCACTGGTATGGTACAAGCCCCTTAAAGCAGAGAACACACCTGAGTGCTCAGGTGAGTCAGAAGCAGGAACAGCAAGAGGGCCTTAAACCCCTTACCCTGATCCCGCCCTCCTTAATTCTGAGTTTCCCTCAATTCCATAAAGATTTTTTTTTTTTTTCCAATAAAGGCAACAGAATCAGACCTATAATTATTGCCAGGTAAAACCATGTTCCTGACTCAAATACAAATTTACAGTTTCAAGGCAGAAATAGTCAAACAAAACCAGAAGAACATATTCTGTGGGATTTTTGTGTTGTTTTCTTTTGCTTTTAATCAGCAGCCATTTAACTCGATTTGGTTTGTGTCTTCATATGCCAAAATGAAGTGAAATATAGGGATTTTGCTTTCTAGAATTAAGTCCCCAGGCAGGGAACAACAGCTGGAAAATGCATATATTTGACTGCCTGAGTTTGTTGCTTTGGTTTTTTTTCCTTAACAAGCACTATATTATCCCTTAACAAAACGTTTTTCAGCAAGTTCCCCGAGTCACAAAAAGGCCTTTCAGAAATAATGTTAAAAGAAACAAGTGCTCTTGGAGAATGAGCTGCTGAAAGACAAATACAGAAGTAGTTTTGCAAAATGCCAAAAGAAGTTATTTATTTTCAGAGGGACAGCTTGTGATTCAGTAAAAATGGGTGATGCTGTTTACCTAAAGGAGGAAATAGCCTTTATAATGCAGGTTTCTAAATCAAACCAATTATTTGAAAATCAGAAAAAAAAAAAAAAAAGGAAAAGGAAATTTGGGGTTGTTTAAAGTTTATAACACTTGTATTATCAATTTTAACAAAATAAGGGTGATACAGTGGAAAACATCACATGCAGTGATATAAAACCTTGTCAAGTTAACAAGTTCACTGACTGCAATGTGATTTCTATCAGATTCATCTTTAACTATTGAAAAATTAATTTTATTTTGATAGATGATCAGTCATCCTGCTGTCCTGGATAGATATTTATGTATTATGGAAGAAATTTTTGCGTAGAAAACACCAACAAACATAAAAATAACTTCCAAGTACTTATACAAAAATGGTCTCAGTCCTTTCTTTGAAGTGTCTTTGTTGCTGAAGGGATTATTTTAGTGGGTTATAAACAAGTAATATTCAGAATGGGATTTAATAACTACGGTATGTGAACCAGTGGTTGCCACTTCTGGTGATTATCGTGCCACGAATTGAATTTGTTTCAAAGAAAAAGGAATGAATTCGACAAATACAAACAACTGGGATGATTATTGTCATAAAAATGTCACTGAACTTTCAGAGGTAAAAAAAAAAAAAAGAATGATGAGTAACAGTGACTTTTTTAAGGCTGAAGGACACACCAAGTGGTCACTCAGTCGGTCCACACGCAGCGCACGAGGCAAATGGCCTTTTGGGCCGGTGGATTTCGGGAACTAATGAGTGGAAGGAATGCCAAGGATGTGATGTCTTCCCCTTGCAGTGCCTGTTTATTTGGAGTGTAAATCTCCAGTGATGGGTGGGAAGTGGTGTCACCAGGCTGGGTAACCTCCTCGCACCAGGAAAGGCTCTGACTTGCTTAGTCAAAGGTTGTGTGTTGCCAGCAGATTACAAGGACTGGGTATATGCAAATACCTTCAGGAAGGGGTGGGCCACCGGTTTTGGGAAGTGGCAGGGCTCTTTAAAACTACCTGCCTGGCTGAGGAGAGATGAGAGAGAGCGAGCTACAGAGAAACTGTGCCATAACTGGGGGGAAAAAAACCAACAACAACAACAAAAAAAAACAAACCAGGAGACTGGGAATGTTTTGTTTGCAAATCCCTAATTGCAGCTGTGATGAGAGAAACAAGTAGCAGCACATTAATTCTACGTGGAAGGTTCTGCATAACTGCAGTGCCTGTAAGATTTTTTTTTTTTTTAAACTTCATTCTTCAGACTTGAAAAACATCTTTTTTTAGACTATATGTTTATTACCTTGATAAACAGTAAAACGCTGCCACAGCAATTACCTTGATGATAAAGGGTCTGTAGACAGATACTTCCTGCATTCATTTCCTACCCAGATAAGTTGCCAAAATCAGGGACTACCAATACAGGAAATGCTTTCAATAGGAACTTCCTATCTGCTAATATCTAACTCACTGGAAAGATCTAAGCCCTTCTTGTTTGATATAAAGGTAATTCTCTACCTGTTACTATTTAAACACTTAAACCACAGTACAGTGCATCTGTTTGTGTAATAACTTTAGGACCAATGCTGTTACCCTGGGCTGTGAAATAACAGCATTTTTCTCTGCAAAAAAGGTAGGAAAAGTGCTCCTGTATTTTTCAGTATTGGAAATTGGGATGTTTCAAAATCCATTAGCAATGTCAGATGAAAAACAAAACATCCTCCCTCCAACTCTGTGTTGTCTGAATCCTTATTTGTGTCCATCACTAAATAAAATATACATTTCTTTAGGACTTGAGTTGAGATTCTCCAACAAATAGTCCGGAGCATGTTCTGGATATCTTAAAGATTCATGCCCATCTCTTGCAATCCACATACCCATATTCAACCAAAATGACTGAAACAGAGATTTTGCCTCACTGTAAAGAGAAATAAACCCGTGACCAACTTGCATGTTTGAACTTCTGCTAAGGAAAAGAGAAACCTGGAGCAGAAGGGAAGGAAATAAAGACAGAAGCCTTCATTGCTGATTGTAGCTTCAGGGTAATTGGTTTCAGGCACATCAATAGGATGAATGAGGATTTATGGAACCTGAAGTGAAATTGGGCAAATTGAAGGCAAAAGTATGGCTTGACTGGGGTCAGGCTTGCACCCAAGTTATTCAGGAGCTCAGCCCAAATTTTCTGTGCTGTTTTGCCAGTGATTACCCTGGAACTATTCCAGGTTTCTGCCACTGTGAGATTGGGATGGTGGCCTTTCCCTGGAGAACTGAGTAGACCTTTGCTGTTGTGGATTCACACACATCCCACCTTTTCATCGGGGAAGGGTAGACCCAGGTCCAGTTATCTCTGCTACATTCATGTGCTGGTCTAACAGGCTGGGAATCTGAGGCTGGATTCACAGAAACCATGGAAGAGGTCAGACATCGCTTGAAGCACCAGCTGCCAAGGCAGGAGGGCTGGTCCTGTGGGCACCTGACCCAAGAGCCCAGTTCTGCAAGCTGGGGAGTTAGTTTTGATGAGCACCTTCCACAAGGCCCTGGGTGAGGAAGCTCTTGGGAGCTGCCCCCTTTGGCTTTTGCTTCACAGGGGTGTTGGGGGAAATGCACACTCGGTCCCGAGAGCGGCGTTCCTCAGATGTGGTTGCTCAGCTCTTATCTGCTCACCTACATTTTTATTACTGTTGGTCTTTTGGCATATTCCCACCAGCTTTCCTCATGCCTGAGGTATTCCCTTGGAAGTGCTCAAACTTGTAGCTTTTCACTAATCATCAGATCAACCCTCTAAAGTGGTGGCCAGGGACATTTTTTGCATTATTTCCACACAGACATTACCTTTTAAAAAAAACCCCACAACTGCCCCGCGATTTGTCGTCGAGGCACTGTTGCATCCACTGTTTTCATGGAATCCAGAATCTGATTGTTTAGTCTGCCTAAAAGGGGGGGGGGGGGAGAAACGAGGGAGGATCCTGCGCCTTTAATGTTGTTTGTAACGGTTGGACAGAGCTTGTCAGGTGAAGGTTAATTGCTCTCCAGTTAAAGCAGTTCTCTGCACAGATGGGTTATCAGGGCTGAACACTCGTTACAAGATTAATCTCATTTCCGACAAGACTTCCCTTTCCTTCAACTGATTTTCGCTCAGCCATTGGACCTGTCAGCAGCCGTTAAGAGAAGGGTGGGTTACCTCTGGGATATTAATGCCTGTGTGCAGTGGAAGAACAATGCAAAGTGTGTGTCATATCGGCGGGGAACATCTTTAGGAGACAGCACATTTCAGCGCTGCTCTGAAGGTCGAGATTCATAAACAACAGAAACAATCAGGAACGTTCGTGTTAACCCTCCTGGTGGACACAAAGCTCCGGCTGAACCATCCACAGGGCTCGCTTGGTGTTCCCGTTCTCTTCCAAACGGGGTATCTTTTGGTTGCAAAAGGTGTGTGTGTGTTTCTGGTGGAAGTTTAGTCAACAAAATTTAGTCACTCGTGAGGTGTAGAACTCAGGGCACTTCTGTCCAGCCGATTGATGGGTGAGGCCTTCAGTTAATGTTCTTTTTAAGCAAAAGGAAATACATCACCGTGACCACTCAAACTTTGGGAGTTTTGTCTTGGGCTCTAAGGAAACCTGTTGAAATTTTCCTCTTTCTTGAAGCTGGAATAAATCAAAACTGGATCCATCATAATCCAACAGGCTACAGAGATGGATGTAAAGTGAGAGGAGAACCAGGCACATCGTGTTCTTAGCAGAATAACAGTGCCTTGCAAGCCAAGACTGCAGCAGATCTGCCAGTCCAGGCTCATCCTGAGCCGTCGGACAAACCGAGTTCAAGGAGGCTACGGCACGAACACAAAAGTCTCACTGGAGTTTGGGGGTTATTTCAGGAGTTCTGAGACAACCAAAATAACACAGCTTGGCAAAAGCCTCGGCCTGCCAGGTTTCTTCCACGCAGCTCCAGTCAGTAAATTCCAAAACACGAAACAAATATTCGAGGCAGCAAACAGGGCAGCTCTTACGTTTCCTCCGAGTTTCCTGTCCTGGCTTGGGATCAGCTCCATCCTGTCGGTGGTGCTGAGTCTCTTCATTGGCTTCAGTGAACTTCTGAGCCAGGCTGGGCTGCCCCAGCCAAAAAAATCGAGCTCTGTGGAGGGTCTCAGGCTCCATGTTAGTCATTGGGTGCTTGTTGGAGATGTGATCCATCCAGCCATACAGATCTGTGCTGGGCTGGAAGCACCTGAGCTGTTCCCCTGATGGTTTGGATTGGATTAGGGGTGTGCAAAGGGGCCTCCTGACGGTGGGCTCTGCAGTGGAGAGGTGGCATCCCTCACTTGCTTTGTATTAAACTAATGAGGCCAAATCCAGCCTTGTATAATAATATAATTCTAATTTTATGCACCTGTAAGGGCAGAAGTGCCTGCACATGTACAGCATTAGGCAGGTTGAGCAGTGAGGAGACTTCTGTCCAGGCAAACATCAGAAAACCATGTTATTTCTTCTCTTTTGGGGCAAAAAAAAATAGGAAAAAGGACACAGAGAGAAAGATAATTGCCTTGTCTGATGGGTGCACAGCAAAAAAAGTCATCCTTGTTCCCATGCCTGGGGCCATGGTGAGAAGAATAAATTTGTGTGCATTGTTAGGAATATTAGTTATCCTCCTGTAGGCCCTTATTGAAGCAGTTTATTTTTAATTTGTGTTTTATAAACATTTAACAGAACTAATAAATTATATAAAAAACCAGGGTTTGTTAGAAAATGATATCAAAATAGATTTTCTCAGAAAACATCTATCTCCTGACAATTTCTTAATTTTCTTTTTTGTCTCCTTTTAATCATCAAGCTCTCTAATATAACCTTACTGCTCGCTGCAGTTACAAAGCTGAAATGAAAGGTAGGCAGGAATGCAACCTCTGGATGTCATCCTCTTCAGCAATTCTCACTCAGAGCCAAAAGAAATTCAAGCGGGTGGATTCCATGACTGGTTCTAATATGATAGGAAAAGTGCATAGTAAATCTTTACAATGCCAACTAAATCGTTGGTGCTCTGTGCCAAAGGAGGCAAGTTTATCAGAAAGTCTTTAAATGGACCACGTTGAATTTTTTTTTTTTTTTTTTATTGAAAGAGAGGAGTCCCTAAGGTTTGGTTGTTAAGTCTTTTCTTAGAGCTTTGAATAAGGAGCTGGATTTTTCAAGATGCTGATCAAACTGAGAGTTCCTGCTGCCTCTGCTCAGTGAGAAGGCATGCACTGAGAAGTGCTCCATCCCGTTCTGATGGATTTTTGGAGATGGATGTTTGCTCACAATTGGAAGGTGTTGTTACACCACTTCCCTGATGTGAGAAAAACCCTCCTTGGCAACACTGCCTTTCTAGGGAAAGGAAGGGAAATTGAAAGTGGTCAAATCTTGCTTTTTCTTAATCAAAGTCTTTGTTTAGCATAATCTTTACTATGAGGGTGGGGAGGCCCTGGCACAGGTTGCCCAGAGAAGCTGTGGCTGCCCCTGGATCCCTGGAAGTGTCCAAGGCCAGGTTGGACGGGGCTTGGAGCAACCTGGGCTGGTGGAAGGTGTCTTTTGCCCATGGCAGGGGGTTGGAATGAGATGGTCTTTAAGGTCCTTTCCAGCTCAGGCCATTCCACGACCCTGCAATGATTTTGGTTTTGTTTTCTTACTTAGAGTGGGAAGCTTTAGCTGCAGACATTCAAAATGGGATAGCAATGAACTACGAATTGCTAAAGCGTTTGTAGGTTATAGATTTACAATTGCAACACCATTTTTACAGAAAAAAAAAAAAGGCATTTAAATGTAGAGCCTGACCCTCCCCCAGCTCCCCGCTTCTGTCAGGGAGTTGCAGAGAGCAAGGAGGTCTCCATTATTCGCTGTCTTCAGATTTAGGTTTTTTCCCCTCACACCTTCATCACACACACCTCGTGTGACCTTCTAGAACCCAAACCAGCCTGCATTCACTTCCAAGGGTGTTTCTCTTCTGAGCTTGGCCCTTCATAATGCTGTTTTCCTCTTTCCTGGAGGTTTTGTGAGGCCTCAGTCCCTGTCCACCCCCTCTGCTGCTTGGAGGACACGATTCCTGCCGACCCACGCAATTTTTATCAGTAATATTGTGGTATTTAATAATTGAAGGGCAGTTTCTTGAATTATATGAGCACTTGAAGCCTTCAGTTTTTATTGACAGAAAAGGCTGTAGTTCTAAAGGATTTTCCTTAAAGCCAGGGGACAGACCCAAAGCACATTGCCCTTAAGCACTTCTTGTTTCTAAGGCCTGACTTAAAAACTTCGAAGACTTCGCGGAACAACGAGTCAAACACATTTCTTGGTGGTGTTTCAGGTTTGTAAACTGAGTTTCGGGTGGTTTCTTGTCTTCGGTTGCCCAGTATTAAACCTCACTCCTGAAAGTGTTAAGAAATAAAGCGCTTGGAGAAATGTCTTTTCTGTGTGGTGACTGCCAAAAGCTTCAGCTCATACTTTAAAGTCTGAAAGTATCCAGTTCTTGTAACGTCAGGAGTACAGAGAATGCATCTCTCTATATCTCAGCTGAATTTTTTCTCTCCAAATGTTGCAGTTTGGGGAGCCTGAAGGCTTTTATGGCGCCGGAGAGGATCAGTTAAGGGGGCTCGAGGTTGCTTGAGAAAGCTCAGCATTAAGTGGGGTGTCTGTGAGCCCCAAGGCATTATTTTCCTTATTTTTTTTTTATCCCCCAACTCCTTTCTGTTCCTCTCCTTAGTGAAAAGAGGAGAAATTCAGAAGGTTGAATATGACAAGTTAAAATGTTGCAAAAAAGGTTCTACATGAAAGTCTCAAGGCGGAGGTAGAAAGCAGAGGGATGTGATTTTATTGTGAAAAAAAGGTGACAATAAAGAATATTTTATCAGTAAAGGTATTCAGAATTCATAGTGACGTGAGCTTAAAAAAAACAAGGAATTTCAGGGGTTAGTACGTATTATATTGTTTGTCTCCTCTGCCTTTTAAACCTTGAGATTCACACTCCTTTTGCTGAAATGAAAACTAACAGCCTTAGTTTTGAGCTGAATGTAGAATTTAGGTCCAAAGGAACCCGAGGTTCAGTAAGGTCATGAAAGTTGGCAGCTACTGTTCTTAAAAAGGAAGCTCGATAAATCCTCAGAATTAACTATTTTAAAATCCTGTTTAAATAGGAACGAGACGATGCTGAAAATGAAATTCTTCAGTCTGACAAATGACACTAAAACTGGATGTTGAGAAGCAGGACCAATGGAATTTGATTGGAAATAGTTTTCTAACTCCTGAATAAGCAACTGGAACAATAACAATCAGTGGCAATCAGTGCTGGAAAAAAAAAAAAAACCAACAAAAAACAGCCCCAAAATGAAAGGTGGGAAAACAAAATCTGGCAAGGAAGTACTTTGAGTCATGAAGTGTCCTAAGGAGGATAAAGTTTTTGAGTTCTCAAAACTGTCCGGGACATTATCAGAAAAGAAAAACAAAGTCATTATACCCTGAATTTTCATGACAGTGAGTATAAACTGTAACCCCCAATATTTCAGAGACCATTTACAGTCACCAGGCTTGTTTGAAAAGAAATGAGAAGGTGACCAAGCAAAGGAGAGCAGAGGCCAAAACTTCCAAAAAAGTCAGGCTTTTCAAGCAAAAAAGTCCTGTGTAAAATATTGTCTCAATTGCTTCTGAGTTTCGCAGTTTCCCTGGTTCAATTTGTTGTGTTTCATTCTTTCCCGGTGCTCCAGCCACCAGCAGGACCCTGCACCCTCACAGGCTTCAGCCTGTTTTTTAATCCTTAATATTCTTTTTTTTTTTCTCTATATGTCTTTAATCTCATTTTGGACTCCTTCATCTCTTCCTTTGTTTTCTTTTTTCACTGAGATTGCAGTTTCTCTGCTTTATTTAATCCTTGGTTACCTTCAACCTCTAAACAAATGTTTCTGTAGGAGAGAGCTGGTTTCGCTCTGTGTCTCCTGTTGGAGAGAGGCATTTTACAAAGACAGGTTGTGACAGCACAAAGGGGGAATGGCTTCCAGCTGACAGACAGGAGGGTTAGATGAGATATTGGGAAGGAATTCTTGGCTGAGAGGGTGGGCAGGCCCTGGCACAGGTTGCCCAGAGAAGCTGTGGCTGCCCCTGGATCCCTGGAAATGTCCAAGGCCAGGTTGGATGGGGCTTGGAGCAACCTGGGCTATTGGAAGGTGACCCTGCCCATGGCAGGGGGTCAGAATGGGATGATCTTTAAGGTCCCTTCCACCCCATGCCATTCCATGATTCTGTGACCTTCACACAACCATCTTGCATCCCTTTCCACCAGAAACACTGTTCACCTGACTCTGCAACTTTAGGTCTTGGTGAACTGTTTGGAAGAGCAGTTTGCTCACAGGAGAAAAATCTCTCCCTCTGAATAATAAAAATAAGGCAGGGGAAAAGTCCCAAATTTTCCTCTTTGTGTGATCAGCAGCCTGCTCTTTACTCATATAGTTGCTGAACAGGTCGTTTTGCCTTTTTTGAATTCCCATGTTGTAACCCCAGAGCGAACAGAGAGTTTCCAACTTCCTGACAGGAGAGTGCAGTGAGGAGGGGGTCAGGATCTTCTACCATGTCCCAAGGGAAAGGATGAAAGGAAATGGCCTCAGCTTGTGCCAGGGGAGGTTCAGAGCAGAGATCAGAAATTTTGTTTTCCCTGCAGGAGTGGTCAGGCCTTGGACTAAAGTGTCCCAGGGAGGTGGTGGAGTCCCTGTCTCTGGAAGTGTTGAGGAGTTGTCTGGATGTGGCTCTTGGGGACATGGATTAGAGGGGATTGTGGTGGTAGCATTGGGTTATCCTGAAGGTCTCATCCACCCCTGGTGATTCTGTGACTCTGGGATGCAGTAGCTGCGAAACACAGCAAGTTTTGTTCGTGATCTGATAGGCAATGACTTGGTCAGAGGACTTGAAGAGAGACTTTTCAGTTCTATCCACAGATCCTCACCATGGCTTCAAAACCCCCCTCTGTATTTCCAGGAACAGCTGGGTATTTTCAGGTTCCCATCTGAGACACTTTCCTCGTGATTTTCAGAGCCTATTTCCTCCAGAATTGCTGTAATTAATAACGTTTAAGAGCTTTTAATCTGACACGAAATGGGACATTATTCTGCTCAGCTGCTAAAATTGCACAGGCTGCCACTGAGCTCAGTTATTGCTGAAGTTGTTCTGGTGCTTTAAGAAATATCTATCAATTAGAGGCTCTTCTTTGCAAATAGTTCTGTTTATGGCAATAGAAATGCTTATATAAAAGATCAGTGTGGAATGCAATACTTTTAGCTACTGAGATTTAAAATGAGTGGTGTGGTTTTCATTGCAAGAATTAATGATTTCACTGACAGCTAAAAAAAAAATGGTCAAAGTTAGGAAAATATCCTCAGGAATGTTACTCGAAATCCAAAATCAGGAGCTCTGCACTCTGAAAACTGCATACATAAGAAGTGGCTTTTCAAATAACTGATTAAAAAATGTTATTTGGGCGTGCTACAAATATAATATTTAGTGTACTCAGTGTGCAAAAACTGTTTGTAGAAAAAGTAGAATACAAGAAGATGTGGCAGGAACTTTTAAGTGTTTCTAACCAACATTTTCTCCACAGTTGTGACTGAAGCCTGAAGCTTCAGAGGGTAATAAACAGCTTTAAAACATGCCTGGTCAGTGATGAAATACTCAACATGAGGAAGCAAAAATCTTACTGAAGCCTTAGATCTGTTTTCCATATTCTTACAAAAGAGTTGGTTTCTAAAGATCTGTTTTCGATTTCAGTCTCACTGGAAGTATCTTATAAGAAAGCCTTTATATATTTTAAAGACATTCTGAAGAGTCAGCATTCTCCTGATAAAAACAGCTACATGTTTCTGTTAGCTCTGATGGAGCAAAATTAGTTTGCAGTGAACCACAATTTTGGTAAAAGTAGGGTTTGAAATCCTCAGCAAGGCGTTTGTGTTGGGCTGGTTGAGGAATTACGGTCTTGGGGAATCCGTGCTTTGAACAAATGCGTAGTTCAGACATAGATACCAAAATAAAGATGGGGAGAGGCTATTTCCAAGGGCCTGGAGCGACAGGACAAGGGGGAATGGCTTCAAACTGACAGAGGGCAGGGTTAGATGGGATATTAAGAGAAAATTCTTCCCTGTGAGGGTGGTGAGTTCCTGGCACAGGTTGCCCAGAGAAGCTGTGGCTTCCTCATCTCTGGAAGTGTCCAAGGCCTGGTTGGAGCAACCTGGGCTAGTGGAAGGTGTCCCTGCCCATGGCAGGGGGCTGGAATGGGATGCTCTTCAAGGTCCCTTCCATCCCAAACCATTCCCTGATTCCATGATACCCAAGGCTGAGCACCTATATGTCCATGTGCATCAGAGTTACCTGCTTGACTTGCCAACATATCAATCCCCCGCAACTCCCAAAGCCTCGTTAACTGGACATGTTCCAGCTGAACTCAATGATATATTAAGTAAAGCCTAAGACTTTCCTTGGTCAAATTCCAATCTTCAGGCTGTCAGGCTCTCAGAGGGAAAGTAAAACGTAACAAGCCCACCTTCCTGCTCTCGTGTCAAGTGCTCTTACCCCATTCACTGTTGCCTTTGGCCTGTCTCAGCTCTTGGCAACTCCTGACCCTACCAAAACCAAGCCCCAGCATTCCAGTAGGGCAGGAGGATTGTTCACATGAGGGGTGAGAGTCCTCATTCCTTCCCCTCCTGTGGCAGGGAGGGTTCAGGGCCCTCTGGGGGGGTGCAGGAGGGCACCATCAGTATTGTATCAATGTGCTCCTGCGTGTTCTCCCCAGTGTGTGGTCCAGGCATAGTCATGGTCAGTCAAAGGGCACCTAAAAGTAGAAAGATCCCTCCAGTTTCCTTGGGAACACAGGGAGGGATCAGCCAGACCAGAGATAGAGAAAGCACCTTCAGAAGGAGACTGGATGGGGATGGTTTTATCTGGTTCCAGACTGTTCCACACTCTTTGCTTTTCCTTCCCCTTTCATCAGTCGTTTCACCTTCACTCCACTTCTTACTTGCCATTCATTATTTATTATCTTCTGCTCATTCAGGTTGAAAAATAACCTCTGGCACAACTGTGACAATCACACTGGTCACACAGTTAACTTGGACTTTGTATCCGTTTCTCCCAACTTGTGTCTCAGTCAGCTGCAAGCATTCTGTGAAAGGTTCATCTAATGCTTTCCCTCAGTTCTGTGTCCATTTATTTCTTGCATCTGGAACTGCATGAAGTTCATGGTTGGTAAACACCATCGAGGCATTTGAGAGGTGCTTTTCGCAGCAGCGTCGTGGCAGTTTGGTACAAGTCCGCAGTAGGAAGTCAGCACGTTGTGACATGAGTGTTGCACCACATCTCCTTCTCTGCGGGCTACACCTTGCATGGTCATGCCAGGTCTTGCTGACCACATTGTAGTGTTTGGGACCGTGGGTTTTAATTGCAGTGACCGCAACATCTGTGGTGTTGCATCTTTTATCAGCAGAAAAAAGAAAATGAGCCACATTTTTTTTTCACTGCAGAAGCAGCGTCTCCCCACCCAGAGATTTCAGAGCTGGTCAGATTCTGGATTTCATGGATTCGTAGAAGGGTTTGGGTTGGAAGGCACTTTAAAGATCATCCAGTCCCAACCCCTCCCACAGGCAGGGACACCTCCCACTAGCCCGGGTTGCTCCAAGCCCCATCCAGCCTGGCCTTGGACACTTCCCCACCCTCACAGGGAAGAATTTCATCCTAATATCTGATCTAACCCTGCCCTCTTTCAGTTTAAAGCCATTCACCATTGTCCTATCACTACCTGTTCTTGTAAAATAGTCTCTCTCCATCTCTTTTTGTTGGCTCCTTCAGGTCTTGGAAGGCCACAATTAGATCACCTCAAAGCCTTCCCTTTTCCAGGCTGAACAATCCCAGTTCTCCCAGTCTTTCCTCATAGAGCTGCTCCAGCCCTGGGATCATCTTCATGACCTCTTCTGGATCTTCTTCAGAAGTTCCATGTTCTTCTTATTTTGGGTCCCCCGGGGCTGGAGGCAGCTCTGCAGGTGGGATCTCACCAGAGCTGGGCAGAGGGACAGAATCCCCCCCACCTTCTGCCCACGGTGCTTTTGATGCAGCCCAGGACACAATCTGGGGAAAAGCATTCCAGTTGTTGTGTTGACTCTAAAAATTATTTCTTTCTTGCTTGAAGTAATCCTCGTGGACAGAAAGGCTGAAACAATTTGTTCCTTCCTTACTTTTATTCCTCCCTTCTGCTTTAATGTCCTTGACGAGCTAAATACGGAAAGAGGATTTTTAAATGGAATGGTGACATTTATCATTTAAATTATCACGTCTCTCAATGAGTGGTATCATTATTCCTGTGGGAGTTTAGTGGGTAGGTTTTCTTGGTTTACTGACTAGCAGGAACTTGGGAGATTGCTCAGGTCAGCCAGGAACTAAATGAACACGATCATCTGGTTTTTCCCTTCTTACCGAACGACATCTATCATTTGGCTTTATTTAGTCCATGCTTTCATTTTATTAGATTGCAGAGAAGCATAAATGGTGTCTGTTTACATTCCTTACTGATTCAACTTGAAATTATGACCAAGTATGGCTCGAGTAGTCCATAAAAAGATATGGTAGTTTCTGGCTTTCAGACATATAAAGGTGTTCCTGGAAGCTCCAAACCCGGAGCACAAATCAGTTGGACTCCTCGACGATTTTGAAACCTCAAATCCTTTGAAATAGTTGGCAACGTGCCTGTTGCATATTTACAGTTACACAACTCACAACTCTTCCCCACTGTGACTTCTAAAAGTTCCTCCTTCCTTTTTAATTTAAGTCCCTTGGCAGCATCAAAACAGCTTCACTCCTTCCTTCTCTCCCTTCCCCCCTTCCCCCTCAGCCCTCCAGCTCTCCCTCTCCTTGGTATGGCACATTGTTCTGGGGAAATGGCTTGTTTTGAGTTCACACTTTGTTTTCCTGCTGTTTTTCTGGGAAGCTGGACGTGGCACAAAAGATATGGGAACAGCTTGTAGGAAATGGGTTTGTTTGGGGAAACAATAAAAGAGAAACAGCCTGCAGACCTCTCTACCTCTCCTGTGTGTTTGAAGGCCTAGATTACAGTACATAAAGACATTTTGGGGGTCGTTTTTCAATATAGTCCAAAGGAAAGTAAATCAAAGTATTTTCTTTTAGCACATCTTAAGCTTTGCATCCTCCCAGCTTCATTTCCTACAGCGACATGTATAAGACACTTGATCTTATTAGTGAGATGTGGGGAAAAGCCTCTTCACGGTTTCTATTGCTGTGGTAAATGCAGATCTCACAATTTTGTGCCTGAGATTCTCTTCATTTGCATTGACTCTCTCACCTCACTTTTCATCAATGGCAGCAGATGATCTTTTATGTCCTTCTGGAGTTAATGTTGGTGCCACTGCAAAACACAGTCAATACCAGAGCTGCAGGGCCAGGGTTTTGAGGGATAACTCTGGTAATCAGCAGTTTGGAAGAAATATTGCCCCAGGGGAAAGCTGCAGGATTGTTCTTGTTGCCACATCAAAGATATCGACATGTGCATTTTCCTTCTCTTCTTCACATGTGAAATTAAAAATGGGGCCACAACCTGTTTCTGCTGTGCCTGAGTTTCAGCAGAGAGAAGGGTCACAGAGCCACAAGTTCATAAGAGGCATAGAATGGCTTGAGGTGAAAGTTTAAATTTGTGAGGCAGATCTCCTAAAAAAAGGGGGAAAGAATGAAACAGTTGAAAATTTTCTGAAGTAATTGCTTGTATTTTTTGATTTTGCATTGGCAGTTCTGTTTAGAAAGGTGTTTTTTTAATAATGTAATAAGAACTCGGTTTAAAAACAAAACCACAAGTTTAGAATAATTGTTTTCTTTTTACTGTCACAAAGCAAATGGGTTTGTTGTGTTATGTGAGGCTTTCCTGTTGGGATGGTTCTGTTTTGATTTATCTGGGGAGAAACAAAGAACATGCACTCCAACCTTTGTCAATCATAGGTATGAAACAACATTTTTCTTCCAATCCACTGCTCTGGCTACTTCTTTAACTGCAACATATCAAAACCCACCCCAGTCTCTTTGATCTCATAGTCAATGTTTGAGCTGAAACAACTCTTTATTTTTACTGGTCCAGCAGAGCAGGTTAAATATCCTTAAACAAAAGCAGACACTTCATTGCTAATTTGTGAGCAGTCTCATGTGTTAACTCTCTGCAGCCCCAGAAATGACTTAATACCATGACATTCAACCCTGTGTTAATTTCATTAGTCATGTTTTGTGGCAGACGGCTAAAATAACGTGTATGCAGGAGTATGAATCGAGATATTCCTTATAAACAATTATAGGAAAGTATGCTGGGCTATGCACTGGAAAGGTTATCGTGACAGGAAGTCATATTTTACATACACAGTGGGCATATTTGGAAAGTTCATTCTGAATTTAGAAAGATTACCCACCCGAGCAGGATTCCATATGCTCGTAAAGTGGGGAATACCATGAGAAGCACATAATGCATGTATATAGTCAATGTATACATGGGGGATCCAGAATAAAAGGTGTCTGTGGAAAAGGAAGGGGGAATAATGTAAACACAAGATTTTCTGCTGCGGTGTTTGTGGAGAAAGGGAGAGCGTTGTTAAGGTAGGGAATGTTTTAAACAGACATAGAAATTTGGCTTTTAATTCCAGTTATTTAATGTGGGGGTAGTCAGTAAAAAATACAGAATCATGGATTGGTTTGTGTTGGGAGGCATCTTAAAGATCATAGAGTTACAACCCACCCTCCATTAACCCAGATTGCTCCAAGCCCTGTCCAACCTGGCCTTGGACACTTCCAGGGATCCAGGGCAGCCACAGCTTCTCTGGACAACCTGTGCCAGGGCCTGCCCACCCTCACAGGGGAGAATGACATCAAGACAAATACATTTGGAGGTGAATAAAAACATCCATATAAATAAAGGTGGTTGGAGCAGCATTTGCAAAAAGATCAAGGAAGGAAATTAAGAAGTGTTGAGTGTGGTAAGTGCTCTCTTAAATAGGAAGGTGAGGATGTTAAATGTTCTTGGAGGTGAACACAGGGGAGAATCTGACACCTTGCCAGCCTGGTGCAGCAGGCTGGAGGGTCTCCAGCTCCAAGGGGTCCCTGAGGAGGAGCCTGAGCTGCAGGACAGCAGCTCTGCAGATGCCCAAGAGCAGGTCCCGCTCCCTCTCCCTGGGCTGATTCCCCTTCCCAGCTGGTGGTGGACGTACCAGGTAACACACCCAGTGGAAAGCCTTTTGTCCCCTGTGGTTTCTTTGGGTTAGCTAATATTTGGAGCTCAAATTCCCCTGGAACTGCAGCCTTTCCAAGCAGAAAGTGAGTGATCCACTCATCCCACTCGTGTGTGCACGTGCACAGCCACCACACGCAGAGACACTGCAGGGAAGTGATGGGTCACTGAGAAGTTCAGTTGGTGGCCACCATCCAAGTGTTATTTCCCCTATTGCTGTCAGGCATTCATAAAAAAAACTAAGGAACAGTGGAAAAGAAACTCATTTGGATGCTGGTTTTCAGTTTTACCCTTAATATTTAACTTTTTTTCATCGATGTAACGACTGTAACAACCTCTTCATTCCTTCCTATATATTTCTAATCAGTTTGCTGATGAGCTTGTCCTTGATCCATATTATGTCCTAGAGAAAAGTATTTTAATGCCTGAATTATTTTTACTTTAAAATTTGTTCAGAGATTGAGGGTGGGATTGTCTAAAAATGTGTGTCTGTACATATATTTATATGTGTGTGTATATATATATATATAAAATGGGAATATGTAATTATATATAAAAATACAGAAGTGGTGGGTCAAACCACCACAGTGAACAAATATTACACTAAGTATAAATGTACTGTATAATCTTTTTGCAGTTTTGCTTGGATGCTAGGAAAAAGAGCTGCAAATGTTACCACCTGGTGATAACACTGCAAAAATCTTTTACATAAGGCTAAAAAAAAAAAAAAAAGTTAAAAATTGTCTCGATAGAGTTTCCAAAACCAGCGTACCAGGGTTTGTTACTGTGTGCAAGCAAAGCCTCTAATTCTGGACAGGAGACTAACTCTGATTAGTTAACACACAGTAATTCTTGATGACAACCCAGTTGTTTTCAAGATTTCAAGAGGAAACCCGGAAAGGATAGGATTGATGGTCTTGAATGAGATCAATATCTTGTTTTGGGCAACTGTTTTGATCCCAGGACTCTTTCCCAAGATTCTTTCCCCAGTATCATTTTGATCTGTCAACAGAAAGTTCACACCAGGTGTGCTTGTGCACCCTCAGTTCCCTTCCACTTGGGCTCTGGGCCACTTTACAAACCTGCCACCTGTTTTCCCAAACAAATCTTTGCCTGAAAGATTGCTGGGAAAAACACTCAGATGTTTATATTTTTCAACAAAGTAGAAGGTTGGCTGTTCCTTCAGGTTGATGTAGGCCTATACTGGAAAAACAACAGGCTTGCCCTGGGCTGAGACAGAAATTCAGGTTTTATGTCCAAGTTTTCCCAATTTTCCAGGCATTGTGAAGCCCTAGAAGTTAACAGCCAAGCAGGGAGGAGGAAAAAAACTTCAAGCTTTCAAAGTCCTCCATAATTGACAATACTCTCAAGATGAAAAGGAAGAAAAGTCTATTGTATTGACCGAAAAAATAGTAATTCAAACTTCGGTGCTGGAGCTCTTTACGTGGATGGAAGTGCTAAAATAAGCATACAAAGCTACAGTTTCTTTACAAACGCTCTCACAATATACAATCTGCTGGATATTTTGTATTGTTTCTAGCGCTGGGGATGTGAGGTTGACATAATCATTCAGGAATATGTATTTTGATCGTTTGTGCTGCTCCAGCCCTGCAGCCAAATCTCTTCGTTCGACCTGGCGGTGGCACTTGATAAAACCTGGGGTTGCCTCAGTGTTTGAGTCACATTTGCCAGCACTCTGCTCACTCAGAAGGAGAATTCTGGGGTCCAGGAGCAGTTCTTTGGTGGTTTTGCGTGGACAGAGCTGGTTCCAAGCAGCTCAAAGTCGCTTGGGCATTGAATTTCAAGCAGGTGCAGGGTGGAGGTTTTCATCGCTGCGTTTGTATCAGCCCACTGTGTTGCTTTGACGGTGTACAGGGTGTGTGACATGCACAAGAGAGCTCCCTACTTCTATTTATTAACTCCTGGTGTGGTGTCGAGCTATTAATTTGCTGCAGATGAAACAATTCGTTGTGAAATGGCAGCTCTTTAAATCAGGTGTTTCCTGATCTCTGGAAGTTGCTCTCCTTGGTGGGATAATTTCAGTTTGTGAGATGCAGGGTGATCCCCAACAGGGCACGGAGCTTGGCATGAGGGAAGTATGTTTACTAAACCAAGACCCTTTTTTCACCATTCTTTCCAAAGTTTCCTCATGTGCAACATTGGACAGGTGTTTTTTTTATTTCATGAAACATTTAGAGACCTGGATTTGAATGGCTCACGCTGCAAACATTATCTTATGATAAAAGGACATGTCAAAAATAGCCTGGGCAAAAATAGGGTTCGCTGACATTTCAGGAATGATGGTTCGTATGTTAAAAATTGTCATAAAGCAGCAGAGTTTACATTTGAATTTATAATATCTCAGAATTTGTTCATTAAGGCACAAAATATTAAGCCTTTGGGCTTAGCCACGAGGCCTCTGTTCACGTTCCTGGTGAAGTCAGGAGAAGGGCTTATGCTGCAGGATAAGGCCTCAAACATCTGCTATTGTTTCCCAGAAACGAGCCTTGCCCGAAATTTCATAACATCAGCTTGATGGATGCTTGATTATTCCTTTTTCTTCAAGTGGCACTCCAAACATCCTTGTGCTTCTCTCGGCAAGAGGCGAAATGGCTGATGAGTGGCAGCACCAGGCCTTGTGTTTCGATTGACACGGACCATCCAAGTGCTCTCTGCAAGTGGGTGGGGGGGTGTTCTCTGAGCTGGCAATCAGGTTCTCATGGGTGGAGGTGAGGACAACATCTGTCTTTCCTATCTTGTACTTGCCAAGGCTTTTTTGTTGTTCCTGAACTCTCTCATGAATAGAATATGTGGGTTTTTTTTTTTGGTCTGATCTAATGAATCCAAGGCTCGGAGATTTAGAAGGAAAACATATTCCAGATGTGTGTTGCAATTCCTGACTCAGGTGACTGCATTTCGAGCAGTAACCTTTTCCAGTATGTTCCACACACCGTATTGAATATCCTCCTCTTGCAAATGGTCAGGAGAGAGTTGTATGAGCACAGTGATTAATAAGCCCCAGCAAGGCTGAAACATCAATCATCTGCCTTTTATTCCACTGATTCCTGCTGGATGCCATGAATCCAAGGCTCAGAAGACTTGGCTTTAAAAGCAGGGTCGCAAATTTAGGCTGGGAGCCCTTTAAGCAGCTCGACCACAGCTTGTTCCATCGTGCAGCGGTGCCTGTTGCAGACGTGAGCGGGGTTTCGGGCTGGAAGGCTGCCCGCTGCTCTGAGAGGTTCTGGTGTCCAGCCTCGCGTGTGCTCGCCGTTCCAGCGTGGAAACGACATTCCTGGCCTGTTTGGAATTAGGCTTTCACTCCAGATAAACAGTTGCTAGAGCATCAGGAGATGCAGCCTGGAAGAACAGGAGGAAGAGCAGCGAGCAGGCTCGGCCAGGGTGTGCACCGTGTGCTCTCCTCCACGCTGTCACCTGTTCTTTCTCTCAGTAACAGTCGTATGTAATTCAATTTAAACAACTTCAGGAACAAATGTTGTCAAGTATACAAGGAACACCGAGTGCAAAAAAAGGCATGGAAACGCTTACAGGCCTAATTGCATGGCCTTAATCAGAACAATCTTCCCTCAGAAAACACAGGTCCCCTCCAAATGTAAGCGTTTATTAGAAAGTTGTAACATCTGCGAAACACACGCCCGTGCGTTGCAATCCACCCTTTTAATAAACAGTTGGGTGAAAGTTTTCTTATAACAGCTTTTGGTCTAATTTGAAATGAAAATAAGTCTCAGGATGTCAGGATTCTTTGCAGAATGGGGAATTAATTTCTCTCTGACCGACTGTAGACATGCGAGAAGTGATGGGAAACAGCCCGTGTCTGAATTTGTCTGAATTTGTGGCTGTGTGGAGCTCTGAGCTTGTGCTTATTTACTATGAAATCAGGTTAGGGAAGGAGTAAAAGTTGTTTATATTAATGAGGAGAAATATTAAAAAAACTGGTGTCAAAAATAGACACATGGCAAAGCTAATTAAAAGTTTTTAATTGCAATTGTTGCAAGTCAAGAGCAACGGGTCCATTTGGAGTCCTGAGTGCTGACTCTCCAAGCAATAAATGCATTTCACTTTCTGTGTCATCTCAGTGCACAACCAGGGATGTTGCTGTATTTGTGTCTCTTCATGCATCCTCCTCTTGATGTGTCCTTCTTGCCCAGTATCCTGCTGGTTTGGGGATGATGTTTTTCATCATACTGGTGTGATACTTGACAGTGTTGCCCAGTAAGTTCTTGACTTTGAAAGTTCTTGAAGCTTTTTTTTTTTTTTTTCCTGTGCAGGAAATCACTTGTTAGATTTTGGATAGACAACAGGGATAAAAAAAAGATCTACTAAACTTTGTCTGTTACGGGGCTTGAGCAGTAAACCATGGAAAAGTTTGAAGGAATGAAGAATGAAGGAAAAACAGAGCTGAATATTTTGAGATCAAAAAATCATAGAGTCACAGAGAGGTTTGAGTTGGAAGGGACCTTAAAGATCATAGAGTTCCACCTCCCTGCCATGGGCAGGGACACCTTCCACCAGCCCAGGTTGCTCCAAGCCCCATCCAACCTGGCCTTGGACACTTCCAGGGATCCAGGGGCAGCCACAGCTTCTCTGGGCAACCTGGGCCAGGGCCTGCCCACCCTGTGAATAAAGAATTTCTTCCTAATGTAAACTCAGTTTAAAACCATTGCCCATGAAGAGAAAAACCCAATGGTCTTCAAATTAAAACCATTGTCCTTTCTAACTGCTGGGTTAGAATGGCCTCCAAAGTATTTTAACATCTTGCTTCTGTGTTTCCCTCTCAGGATCCCTCAGCACAAGCAAATTATGCTGCACAACCCCACACCTTATTGTCTTCTTTAGCCATTTCTGAAGTTTGATCAAACTTTAGTAAAAAAAAAAAAAAAGTCTTTGTCCTTAGTTCCTGACATTGCATTTAAAGGACAGGGCAGCTTGCATATACTTCTCATGATGGGAACTACTTCAATCACATTTCCTGTAACTTCTTGCTTCCAGGCCAAGTAATCTTGCATTTGATTAAGTAAACACCTTTGTCCTGATGACTTTATGCCTACTTTAAAGGCGTTGCTCTACCTATTGTTCTACAAATTTGTCAGTCTGTTATTCTTTTTCTATTAAAAAAAAACCAAAAAATTTATCAGTGAAGCATAAGTCAAAACCAGAGAGAGAAATGATGTTGTTCTTTTATCATTAGTACAGAAAGTCCAAGGGAGAAGCCAGGTTTTGCACAGTACAAGTGATTATAAAACAAAAGTCTTAATGAAGGAACAGGGGATTTTTTTTTGTTTTGTTTTGTTTTGTTTTGTTGGCGATGTCATGAGAGGAAAAGGAAGATGAATTAAAAGAAAATTTGTGTTCAGTGTTGACCTCAGATACCAACAGCTCTGCTTCACAGATTTGCATGAGTAACCTTTCTCACCTGCTGTCATAAACTGCATGTGTTGCTTTCTCCGTATCACTTTAGACAGTGGTTACAAGAAATGAAAGGTTTTATTTCTGAGCTGTCCTGAGAACCTGTTAACGCCGTGTGAAATCCAGGAAAATGACCCAATCACTGCTGAAATTGTAAAAGGTACATAACTTGTCAAAAATGAAAGAAGCCTATAATGCATCTCCTCTGTAATATTAATGTTTACATTAATATATCCCGCTTGTGGCTTGATGTTGCCAAAAGTGCCCCAGAAACAGCATTAATATGGATGAGAGAAAAAGATTAAGATGTAAATGAGTCATGAAAAGCCTTCACTAGAAATAGAGCTGGCATCCATATGTAATAAAACCTTGCCAAACACTGTCAGTGTTAATAGTTTTGTTTACATTTCTACGTGGCCAGGCCGTGCCGCTGCTTTTCGTGACTGTGAATTCTGACAGTTTTTATATTCTGTCTGGTCCAGGAGCTTGCATTTACAGTTACAGCAGAAAACACACTCCTAAGTCCCTGTATTCAAGGAAGAAATACCCAGACTGCTCTCTGTGAGCTGTTTCAGTGCAGCAGTTTGCTGTTAGAACCTTCCTTCCTTTCACAGCTCGCGTTTGATGATCCAAAGTTGTGCCAGTTGTCAGCCAGTCCTGTAGAGATGAGAGATGCTTCACATTTCTTGCTGCTGTTTCCGGGATGAGTTTCACACGGGGTTATATCAGGTTGTTTTGAGTTCTGATGGTTCGGCATCACCGTGTCTTGCAAGGTCAGTGGATTCAGAAAAGCCTGGGCCAGAAATCCTCACCTTTTAAGTTGACTAAGTTGATCACAGGGCTGGAGCACCTCTGTTGTGAAGACAGACTGGGAGGGCTGGGGCTGTTCATTCTGGAGAAGAAAAGGCTCCAGGGAATCCTTAGAGCCCCTTCCAGTGCCTAAAAGGGCTACAAGAAGGTTGGAAAGGGACTTTTCAAAAGGGCGTGGAGGGATAGGACAAGGGAGAACAGCCTTAAGGTGAAGGAGGGCAGGGTTAGATTGGATATTAGGAAGAAATTGTTGATTGTGAAGGTGGGGAGGCCCTGGCACAGGTTGCCCAGAGAAGCTGTGGCTGCCCCTGGATCCCTGGAAGTGTCCAAGGTCAGGTTGGACGGGGCTTGGAGCAACCTGGGCTAGTGGAAAGTGTCCTGCCCATGGCAGGGTGTTGGAATGACATGATTTATAAGGTCCTTTCCAACCCAAACCATTCTGTGATCCTGTAATTTAAGGTCACTGAGAGGAAGAGAGGCAGCAGGTGCAGTCCTGGACACACAGCTCCCATCCATGAGTTGCAGACAGCTTTTTCCTCCGTGTGTGAGGATATGCAAGGACCACAAATATCGTCTGTAGTGGTTGCTGGTAAATTGACATCAATGGTCCTGGTTGCATTTGGAGGAGAGGACAGTCAGTGTGACTGCCTGAGCCCTGGGTGACAGGAGGAGTAGAAGAGATGTTCAACATATTTTTCACATTTCTCACTCTGAAATCTCAATCTCATTTAGGTGTGAGAGGAGGGAAAAGGTGGTTAAAGAGCAAGTAAAGCTAATCATAGTTTAGACCATGTTCTTATGCTGACTCCTCAGCATTTTGCTAAGGCTTATCTGGCCAGTTCAGCTTTTATAATGTGCTCAAGGGAGGGGGATACATGTCCTACTGTCCTTAAAAACGGGCCAGGACAGATCAGTGAGGACTTGGAGTGAAATGTCAGGGTTACTCACCGTTGTAGAGTGCACATTGATGAGGCTTCCACGTGAGGACCAACCCAAGAGCACACAAAGTTGGCAGGAGCTCAGTTATTCCTCCAGAGCCTTCACAGACCTGTCAGCGAGCACTGACTGATAAGGACAGAGCACAGATGAGTGCTATTAAACCAGAACAAAACCCCAGCAAGCAGCACTGAGCTTTCTTTGTCCGTGAATAACTAGGAATTTTCCTCTGAAATGTCTAAAAGTCCAAGCCCGTCTCTTGGGTTCATTTATGTGTGTCTTGTCTTTGCCATAGTTGTAGGTATTGACACAGCATTTGGTGATTGGGCTCATATTTCCAGCATTTTCCTGTCCTCCTCAGGAAGTTGAAATGTGTGGACTTTCCCTCTTTTTGCAGCATAATAGGCACCCATAGCACAAGCAATATTTGTTGTCGTTAGAAATGCCAATAAATAGAAAACCCATATTTTTGTGTGTGTTTACATTTATACTTACCCTAAGTATTCATTAACTTTTATCACATGCACTCCTCTTATATAGAAAGCAGAATCTCTTATATAGAAAGCAGAATTTGCTTTGTTTCACTTGTGTGGGGGAGAAGGAGAAATTTATTATACAGTGCTTGGTGCTTGTTTTGAGAAGGTCTATTAATAAATGGCTTAAAAAGTTAAATAATACTCTGCTATATTTGCAATCTTGTATTTGCTTTCTCCTGTATAATTCACACTTTCATGTATTTGCTGGAGCTTCCCTCTTCCAAAATTAACTTTTTGCTAGGTGGTTTTTGGCTCATGTGTTTGCTGTACAGTGGAGCAGAAAAGAGGAAAGTGTGGATCAGATAGTTTGGGGTGTGGGATGCATTGTGACCACCTGGCTAGGCTGTGTTTGTGAATATATATATATATTTAATTTTTTTTTTTCATGAAAACTCTCATGGACTGCTGAGAAGGAAGTTTTTCTTTTCCTCCCAGTGTTACATTTTCTTTCTTTGGTTCTTGTGATAGGATCTCTGCTACTTTCCTGCCCAAGCACATCAAGCTCTCTGCTGTCTCTCAGCTCAGTGTAGCCAGGGAGGAATTGGGGGGGCGAGGGACCCACAGCCACCTCCTCCCACCTCACGGTCTGCAGAAATTTCCCAGAAATGGCCCATCAGAAAAGCTTCAGACCACCAACAGCACAGGTTTCTGGCAGATCAGAGACCCAGAGGAGCATGAGAGGCATGGCAAAAAGCAGAGGTGTTATTCTGGCATCCTTTTTGTCTCACAGAACCATGTTCACATCACCAGAAACCAAAGAAGCGTCAGTTTAGTAGTGGGGTACAGGTTGGTGGGCATGTAGAGCAAGGAAGCAACTGGGGAGTCAGTGGTGACACCCTGGTGGTGATCTTTGCACTCAAATAACATCTGAAAATCAGCAGTGAAGTGGTGCAGGTCACTGCCTGAACTCGGTGTTAGTGACTCAGTCGCAAGTCTCACAGTGGATTGACTGCTTGAGATCCCAAGTCCAGGCATTAAGGGAGGATCTCAATTTTCATGAGCAGTAAGATGTTCCCACCTCTGCAGTTGCAGAGCAAAGCATGAATGTTAACAGAGGGGCACTCTGAGGGCTCACAAACCAGGTAGATAAAAAGAATGATGAAAGTAGAACCACAGAATCACATCCTTGGTTGGAAGGGACCCACCATGATCATCAAGTCCAGCTCTTAGCCCTTCACAGGACACCCTCAAGAGTCATACCATGTGCCTTAAAATGAGCAAATGCAACTGCTGAGATTTTTTAAGGCAGCATGTGACTGCTGGAGCTTGTGCAGAGCCCTCTTCCAGCAGGCAGGGAGGGTGGGAGCCTGCAGGCAGCTGGAGGACTCCGTGTCTTTTCTCTCTCCCCTCTCCACCATCCCCTGCTGACAGGGCCACACGCTTTTATTGTCCTCCTGTGGGCCATCAGCAGCAGATCTGGCAGCAGCACAGCCCACACATGCTGCCTGGGGAGGGTGGGGTCGTTCATGGAGCACCCTGCCCCAGAATCTGGCTCGGGCTCCCCTCCTCACCCCCATCCTTGGCCCCTGCGCCTCCAGCCACTGCCAGCTGGCCTCCTCCACGGCTGCTGTCGTCTCAGGGGCTGCACACTGAGCCTCCTCACCAGCCCAGGGCTGGGGGCTGTTTCCTGGCTGCTGGTGAGGAGGGAGGTGCTGGGCTGCACCCCCTGCTCCATCCCGTGCCTCGGGGCCAGGGTGGGAGGATGGAGTTGTGCTGTGGTTGCTGTCCATCTCACAGGACCCCAGAATCACTCAAGTTGTAAAAGCCCTCTGAGATCACCAAGTCCAACCTGTGACCTCGCCAACCAGAGCACTGAGTGCCACGGCCAGGCCTTCCTTGGACACCTCCAGGGATGGGGACTCCCTGGAATGTCCCTTTCCTTAGCACCATGGTCACCCTAAGCAGCCCCTGGAGAGGGGTGCTTTCCTGGGAAGCCTGCTTTTCAGGGGTGCCCCCTGAGCCTCTGCACTGCTGGGACAGCAGGAGTGTGGGAGCCTAGACCAGTTTTGGTGGCCAGGGAGCCTCATCCCAGGCAGGATGTGTCCCTTCAGGAGTTTCAGCTCTTCCCACAGCTTCCTGATGGTTGTGGTAGACACTGCCAGCCTGAACCTGACCCAGGCATCACCATGATGACACAGGGAAGGAATTGGTGCCAGCATGGATGCTGGACAGCAGGGATAGAGGGTGACCTTCCCTCCCTCTGGAGTCTGTCTGGTCTCCAGCCAGCCGTGATGGCAGCAGCCCCGTCACTGAGGGGTCTGGTGAGCCCTGCTGCCCTCGAAGGCCATAACCACTTTGGTGAGGGAGGGTGGCTGGGGAAGCCCTTCCCACAGGATGCCCAGCCAGGAAGGGTTGCCATGAGAGAGAGAGTGGGCACCGTGTCCTCTCGGGGCTGGTGTTGGGTACCTCTCCCAGAGCTGGCAGCTCCTGGTCTCAGCTCCTGGTCCAGAAGGGACTTGGCCTGTGTCCCAGAGGAAGCAAGGGGAGCTCCCAGTGAGTCAGCAAGGCCTGGCTTTAGGTCTCTCCTTTCAGGGGCAGTTAAAGCAGTGGTGGCAGTCCGTCCACACCCCTGGCACATCTGGCCCTCTGCATCGCTACCTGGGACTCCACAGACCCAGGCTTTGCTGCCCATCCTGCCCTCTGCTCCCTCCCTGCTCCTGGCCACTGTTCCCGAGTGTTTGGTGGTGTGTGTTTGTGCGTTGGCTCAGCTGCTGGTGGGGAGGGTCTCCCCAAGGGGAGAGCTGGCAAGAGGTCTGTGCCCATGGGCCCTCCCCTCCACCAGCACTGGTGCGCCTAAAGAGTAATAAACTAGTGATGACTTCATCTCCTCCTGAGAGGGACAAGCCCCTTTTCCCGGGGGAGTACTGTAATGTCTGCTCTGAGTCGTGGTCCCACTGACCCCTGTGCTGTTTGCAGGAAGCATTATCGGTGGTGAGCGAAGACCAGTCCCTGTTCGAGTGTGCCTACGGATCACCCCACCTCGCCAAGACAGAGATGACGGCCTCCTCCTCCAGTGAATATGGGCAGACCTCAAAGATGAGCCCACGTGTCCCCCAGCAGGACTGGTTGTCACAGCCCCCCGCCAGAGTCACCATCAAGATGGAGTGTAACCCCAACCAGGTTAACGGGTCAAGGTAATAAAGCTCAGGAGTGCTTTTCCTCGGGATGGGTGCAGCTCAGTTGTCTAAATCTGTGAACCTGGCCCCATTTTAGATGCCCCAGGTGGCACCTAGCCACCTGCTGCCGTCCCAGAAGGCTGCAGGGTCTCCTCATCACACCACCCAGCCCTGTTCAGGTGTTAAGAGCTCTTAAAAGGTGCTACAGGCACAGTCACCTCATGAGCCTGTGCAAGATTTCTGTGTCTCCTCTGACTGGGGGACGGTTTTTGGACGTGAACTTGCTTTGAAAGAGCACATATTAAAGTTAATAAAATGTGGGTTTGCTGTAGGCTGGAACAGCACTGCTGCTCCATCAAGGGTGTGGTGTGTGTGATCTAACACTCGGTGGAAGTTGTCAGATGCAGTAATTTGGGCAGTTGCCTTTGCTCTAAAAATAACCAGAGAAGCATAGAGGGGGAAAAAGAAAAATAAATCTTGTAATGGCAGGGGGAGTAAACTATTGATCTTTACTGTAAACATAGTGCCAAAAAGTGGAGTTGCATTTAAGAAGAATTCATGGTGAAGAAACAACATGTATGGAGGCAAGGCAGGGAGTAGAAAAGAGCAGGAAAAGAAATTACTCAGCCCAACTGGCAGTATCCACAGCGTGCCTGTGAATTAACTGTTGTCTCAGGACTTCTTTTATCAATGTCACTGTGAAGGAGAATTGTATTGATTAGGCTGAAAGAGTAATATAGTGAATTTTTGAGTATCCATTAGCAGCTTCCCCAAGCTTAGGAGCACTCTCTGGGACACCTGAAAAAAACCACAATGGAGAATAATTTTTTTTTTTTTTTTTTTTAATTTCAAGGAAACTATCCAAACAAGAGTTTTCCTGTTTAAAATGCCTCACTGTCAAAACAGTTTTCCTTCGGTGTTGCTGAAGGGCAAAGGTCCAGAGGGTCAGTTGCTCACAATTGGTGGGTGATGTACCAGTGAGGGCTGTGCTTCACGTCTCTCTGTCACCAACACCTGCGTTCTCATCTCATCTCCCATCACCAGTTGTTTAGAAAAACCTCAGCCGTGGGCTCTGTGGTCACTGTTCACACTTGCTGTGTTGATGTGATGAGCACCACCAGCAGGGCAAAGCGGTCTGGCAGCTTATCACACCCCTTCACTGGTAAAAATGGAAACTGGGCTGAAGTCAAATCAGAATTTCCAGTGAATAGTCAAAGATTTGAGATACGTAGAAATGAATGGTGAGCTGAAGTTACAGAGAATGAGAGGAAGTGTTCTTGTAAGCCTGCTTATTCAGAATTTCAAGTGCCTTTATATCAGTGTCTTTTTTTTTTTTTTTTTTTTTAGTGCTAAGCAAATAGCTCCACGAGTGGAGTATTGATTCCAAACCAGTCTTAACCTGCTTCCTAAAACTGCCTCTTAAGTGTTTGTGTAAGCAAACTGATCCCAGTTTTCCTTAGTGTAAATTCCAGAAAGTACATTAGAGTAGATAATTGGTGTTGACCGTTACTGAGATTAGTGGTAATAATTTGTAATTAGTGGTAATAATCTGTAACTAAAGTCAGTCATACAGAGACTCCTGCTTTGACATACTCCCAGATTTTAAAGAACAGTTGAGATGGTGCAGATCCATTTGGAGCTGTTGAACATTCACACCTTAAAAGCAATCAAGCCAGAATCCTGAATTTCCTGTCTAGGATTCCTAAACTACATAACTAGAATGAATATTAGAGTTCAGTTTGTGTATAACAAGAATTTGGCTGTTGGTTTAAAGGACAAAACCATGGGCAGCAATACCACCTTTTATTAGCTGAAATCTTGTTGGGGTGGAGGTTTGCTGCCCATGTTCCCCCTGGTTTAATTGTGTTCACCTTCTATATGTGAGCTCAAAACTACTTCCCAGGGATGGATAAGCATTCATAAACTCTGAGTTAAGTAGGCTGTTTGGATTTATCTGCATAATGTCTATCAGTGTAATGCAGTGCCACGTTATAGGAACGATATGAAGCTGTCAGAGAGCACCCAAAGGAGGCTGTGAAGATGATGAAGGGTCTAGAAGGGCCCTACAAGGAGCAGCTGAGGGCACTTGGCTTAACCAGCTGGAGCAGAGGGGCCCAAGGGCAGAGCTCAGAGGGGGCTGCAGCTCCTCCCGAGGGGCAGCTCCCACCTCTGCTCGCTGGGAGCAGGTACAGCAGCCAGGGAAGGGCTGGAGCTGTGCCAGGGCAGGCTCAGGTTGGAGCTCAGCACAAGGTTCTTCCCCCAGAGGGTGGTTGGCACTGCCCAGGCTCCCCAGGGCAGTGGGCACGGCCCCAAGGCTGCCAGAGCTCCAGGAGCGTTTGGGCAACGCTCTGAGGGACAGGGGGGAGTGTTGGGGTATCCTGGGCAGGGCCAGGGCTGGGACTGGATGATCCTGGTGGGTCCCTCCCAGCTTAGAATATTCTATGATTCTATAATTCCCCCTTCCTTTATGCTGTTTTCTGTTAGTGTGTTGAATCACTCAGGGGGATACTCTGGCTCGCTGCAGAGTCAACAGGCAGGAGCTGCTGGTGGTTCAGGCTGTCAGAATTGCCCTTTGTGGACAGGGATGTCTACCTTTCCTTCAGAGGTGCCTGCATTATCTGTATAAAACACTTGTGCACGTGGAGAGGGGCTCTTCAGCAGGATCTGGAGTGACACGACAAGGGGAAATGGCTTCACACTGCAAGAAGGCAGGATGAGATCAGGTATTGGGAAGAAATTCTTCTCTGTGAGGGTGGGCAGGCCCTGGCACAGGTTGCCCAGAGAAGCTGTGGCTGCCCCTGGATCCCTGGAAGTGTCCAAGGCCAGGTTGGACGGGGCTTGGAGCAACCTGGGCTGGTGGAAGGTGTCCCTGCCCATGGCAGGGGGTCAGAATGGGATGACCTTTAAGGTCCCTTCCAACACAAACCATTCTATATTTCTATGATCTGCACTGTTACAAGCAGAACAGGCACCTACTTCTGCAAGGATGTATAATCTGAACATTTGGGAATTGTCTTTAAATGAAACTTCTTCACTTAGTCATGAGGCATAATTTAGATTCAGACCTTTCCAGCAGAACTGTTGTTACGAAGATGAGACACCCGGGAGTTTCCAAGGAACCCCAGGACACACTTTGGCACCACCCTGGACACCTTTGCCACCACTGCAGAAGTAAAGAGATGAAAAGAAGCGATTTTATTTGTCTCCTCTCTAAAAATAAATAGCATTAGGTCTGCCTACTCCATCATTTGGGCTTGGAGTTTAGTGCAAGTCAGCTGAGCAGCACATGAAGAATAAGTTCTTCGTTTTGCTCTGCACAGCATCACTCAGAGGCTTTTAATGTGGCCACCACTGGGAAATGAAGAGCTCAGCAGTGGCTCTGGAGGAGGTTGTCTGAGTTACTGCTCTGAACTGCAGAATGGTTTTGCTCAGAACGTTGGTTTCCTAAAGAAAATATAATGGGATGCAATGTAATTCTTTCTATATTGAATTAAAAATAACCTGCAGCACTGAAAGCAGGGTTTTGTTTATTAATCTTGGGTTTGACAGCCTCCCCTGTTGAAAGGACTCCTAAGTGGAACGAGGAAATTTCATGCAGTTCCTAAGACATAACTTGCTGAAAAAGAAACAAAAAAAAATTCACTTACAAGCTACCAGAAAAGAAAAAGATTAACAGAACAACAACAAAAAAAAGTGTGCATATATATTTTGTGTTTACACAATAATAATATAAAATATAATTGTAATTAAAAACCACCATTTATTTCATCAAAGAGCTATTATTTTATAAGGCCTAACTCGGGCCTGAAAAGATAGATCTTAATAATACACTTTTAATGGAGAACCAGCACTGCCAAGTAACAAAAATAAAGATGTTGTGGCACTTCTAAAACTCACATACGTGTGGATATGTCATATATAGGATGTTATTGCACTTTGAGGATTGGAATGCTCCCTAGTATATGGAATTCCAGCCAGTTTTAGGGGAAAAAAAAAAAAAAGAAAGTGTGTATCAGATTGGTGGTGGCCTGTGATTCTGCGGGTCAATCTGCATTTTCTTTTCTGCAGGAGGTTTCCCCACCCTGCTCTTTTGCAGTGCATAAATTTAGTGCCTTAAACGAAATGCTCAGTTCTTAAAAAATACTTTGTATGTTGAAAATTAAGACATAGTAGCTGGAGCACTTGGAGCTGCTTTTTTTATTATTATTATTTTATTTTTAGTAAAGCTCTACCTGCTCTGTTCACACCCATTTTAAAATCTCCCTTCTCCATTTGTTTCCTGGCCATGTATTCTGTTATCTGGTAGAGGGTGTAGAATTTTAGGAGCACGCTGAACCCTTTAGAAATCCACAATTAATTAGAAGTAATGTGCTCGTCTGGTAGGACTTTTCCCACATAAATACTTTACCTGTAATTGCCCTACATTAAATCTCAAAACATAACTGGCATTCCTGTGAATACCAAAAAAAAAAACAAAACCCAAACCATTAGAACAAAATTAAAGGGTTATTTTCAGAGGGATTAGCTACCCAGTTTTCTTTAACAATAAGAGCATTTTTAGAGCTAAACCCACCAGAAAATACAGCCTGAGGGTCCACCTTAAATTAAATAAAGCCTGAAAAGTTTAAATTAAAGCTGTCATTTACCTTGCTGTTGCTGCATAAATAATGCAGATTGTCACAGGTGGTATCAAATTGAGTTTCTTTAAATATATTATGTAGGTACTGCCATCATATTTTTCCCAGGTACATAAATCTAATGAGACCTTTTGTGCCCCCACAGAGTCAATCTTTCACCTGAATGTAATAATAGCGTTTCCTGCTGTTTATTGCTCTTGAGCCAGACCAAAAGATTCACCCTGCTATAGGATTTTATATATATATATTTATATATTTTTTAATATATTTTATATATATTTATACATATATATGAGTCTGGAGGTTGCACGTGCCACACTGTTATTTATTGTTCTGTTTATCATTCTTTACATATTTTATCAAGTGAAGCACAAGCAAGTCCAGCACAATTCATGTTTAGGGAGAAATCCACTCCTGTGAAAATTCTCTCAGGAGGACCCTGGGTGCTGCTTAAACAACATTTAAATCCATGGGTTGTCCAGCAGTCTCAGAATACACCACCATGCCCATGGGTGGGACTGTACAGAGGCAGCTTGGAATAACCACATTTACTGGTAGATAAAATCCTTTTTTCTTTTGAGGCAGGCTGAAGTGAAACACAGAGTCTTATTCAGATTTCACTTGCAGCCTGATGATTTCACTGAAGAGGTATTTTGGAAGTGAACTGCAGTGAAAGCACAGCAGAAGCTTTCCAACATCAGCCTGGCTGATCACAGGAGTTTTAAAGGAATGCCAGAAATAATTAGTTGCCCTTAAGATTTAATAATGTGCAAAATGTTGGTTTAAGTGCTACCAATTGTTGCTCGAAAACCATTTGGGAGTGAAATTATCACTTAATACATCTTTTGTGTTGGCTCTTTTGGGAAACACCGTTTTTCTTTGCCTGAATTTTCATCAAAGGCCCTCTGTGCTGGCTGACTTGAGCACGTCTAACACACAGAAGGAGTTTTCAGAGTCCAGGGTGACCTCAGGTTTTCTTGTTGGGGTTTCTTTTTCTTTTCCCCTTGATGTAAAGTCTTCTAAAGAGCAGCTGTTTTGTGCTGTCCAAGCCAGGAAATGGGAATGGGCAGCCTGGATGTGTGACAGCTGCTGTGTCCAGGCACTGAGGAGGAACATCATCCAGTCCCAACTCCCCTGCCAAGGCAGGGTCACCTGGTGCAGGTGACACAGGAACATGTCCAGGTGGGTTTGGAAAGTCAAGAGATTGAGGAAGCTTCAACATGAGGACAAATTTCTTTCCACGTCCTCCCTGGGCTGCTGTTCCAGTGCTCTCCACCCTCCATGGAAAGAAGTTCTCCCTCATGTTGAGGTGGAACTTCTTGTGTTTCAATTTATGGCCAGTGCTCCTCGCCCTGTCGCTGGGCACCGCCGAGAAGAACCCGGCGCCATCCTCCTGACACCCACCTTGTGAGTGTCCAGCGTGTGGATAAACAGGGCTGAGCTGCAGGAATCACCCTGACATCACTTGTTTTTCAAGGGCATGGCTTTTCCCAACCCCTGGAGCACAACCCTGGCGGCGGGGGCACGGCGCCATCCCTTCCACATCTGGTGGCGCGCCACCGGCACTCAGCCCTGGTATTCCCGGGAAACCTCAGCTCAGACTAAACAGCAGGCATGGTCCAAACCCCACTTCAGTCCATGGGACTCTCTCCTCAGTCTGCAGCAGAGCCTGAGTCAGCCTCTACGTCAACTTGGGGAGATCTGTCTTAAGAGCATGACTTTCCTGATGCACTTATTGGAGCTGCCCCTGTAAAATAACATTTTGCCCGTAATCTTGGGTGAAAAGACATCAGTTATCTCAGACTGATAGTCTTTTTTCCCCCACTGACTGGGTGGCTGGTGGAGTGGCGGCCAACCAAACTGGAAAAACTGCAAATTCAGGCTCTTCTCCATGTGTGTGACTACTCCAAGAAGTCCCTATTTGCTCTGAAAATCCACCAGCTTAACACCAGCACTTACGTGTGTGTGTGTGTCTGCATGGTTTGGCTCCATCCTTGAGGCAAACGTTGCCAAGGAGAAAAACAAACTCAGCTCCCTAATACTATGACTATTTTTTTGTGTGTGTGTGTTCAGCTTTTTGGGGGGTGCTGGGCTGGCAGGTGCTGGATAAGGAGCTCTCCCCTCTGGGATAATGGGCTCATTCAGGATTGGCCCGGATCCATTTCGGATGGACCGCAGAATTTCAAGCAAAATTAAATGTAAAAATAGTCTTCAAATAGTGACAGAGGACCCCACAAGGGATGTGATCACTGTAATTTTTTAGGAGTACTGTTATCATTACTTCTTTATTTCCAGTAGAGGATTTACTGTGTCTGAAGCATTTAGAGCTGGGGGTTTGTGGTGTCCCCCCAGGCTGGCATGGCAAAGTCTCTGACTCCTCTCCCCCCTTAATTAATAGGTGTTTTATTTTGATCATGGCAACACCAGTGGCGCTGTTCAGATGTTAAAGTTTGGGAGCAGCTTTTTAAGACAAAACAGGAGGTAAGAAAAGGGGCTGATCGTTGGTTTTACCATTTTGCCTCACAGCCCGGTAAAGTTAATCAGGAAAATCAGCAGACATTCCACAGACACAGGGGATTATGGTTTCCATACAGGATGTCACTTCTGTTTATGCCTGGCATACTCCTTTACTAACTTTCTATATGATTCCTGCCCACAAAAGAAGGCACATGTGGTTTGGGAAGGGCCCCGTCTCCCTGTATTTCATATTTCACCAAACCACAAATACAACAGTCTTACAAGCTCTTGAAATGAAATACAATTTGAGAAATGTAATCCATTACCGTTATAATAGACTTTCTATGAAAATAATAAAAGAAAAACAAGAGAAAATAGGTCCTGAAAGTTATAGGCCAACTGGGAAGTCGTTGTGGCTTTGGCCTAGCTATCACCATGTCAGACCTCAGCCTTCTCCCAGGCAGCAATCTAATTGTAAATTATGTATATATACAGAACATCATTTCTTAGCTTTGGCTTTTCGTGACCCCCTTCCCTTCTCTCCCTTTCTTCACTCCAACCTGACACGTAAGAAATATCGAAGTGTTTGCGCTAATGGAGAAATGACAACGTGCAATCAAACTTAAACCAGCTGTTTCCCCACACTGTGAACACAAAAGAGCCAGGCTGGTAATATTTATAGCTTGACTGGCCTCTAGTGAGCCAGATGCTGACTGCCTTAATTTGCCATGATGGCCTTAAGGCTTGGAGCAGCTGTGGGCTGCAGGATAGCCAGGGAAAGTGAAGGGGAGAAGAAAAGAAAAAGGAAAGATTGATTCAGCAAAAGTTGTTGTTTGATTGGAAATGAACGGCTGCTGCATGAACAGCTCAATAAATGTGCACCTCCCGTTTTGCTTGCAGAAAGCCAAGGACATTGCATGTGTTGGCGAGTGGTGGTGGCTTTCTTCTCTCACTGGAGAAAGGAACCAGAGGCACCTCTAGGTGACATCTCCACGTAACCCTGAGCACCTCCCGAGCTCAGGGCACCCCACCCAGTGGTTAATCCCCGTGTTTTGGGTGCTGCAGGGTTGTGTTTGCATGGGGCTGCCCCAGGCCCAGCCTGTCCATAGTCATGGTCTGTTGGAGCTGCTCAACATTTTGGTTGCCCCTGCCCATGTGGAGCTGTGCTGGGCCATGACTGAGTGGCCCTGGGGGGAGTTGGTTTTTCACAGAATGCCAGAATCATTTAGGTTGGAAAAGACCTCTGAGATCATGGAGTCCCCCCCTGTGCCCCATCCCCACCTTGTCCCCCAGCCCAGAGCACTGAGTGCCACGGCCAGGCCTGCCTTGGACACCTCCAGGGGTGGGCACTCCAAACCTCCCTGGGCAGCCCATTACAATATCTAATTCCAGCATCTAATCACCCTGTCTGCAAAGAATTTATATATCTTGTTTATCTTTATTTTTTTCTTTTCTCCTGTTTTCTTATTCCTGCTTTTGACACTTTCTAGCAAATATAAACAGCCTGTCACCGTGGCTTCAGCATCACTTTAAGCCACTGGTGTGCATCCCTCGGGGCTTCCCTCCTTTCCACAGACCTCAGCAGCTTTTTCCCACCCTGGCCATCCCCTTTTCCTGAGGGCAACCATCCCCTTCCCACAGCAACCACACGCAGGTGGGGGAGTGACTCAGGTTTTATCTAAGCACTGAGTTATCCACCCACCCATTTCTTTACTAATTTAAGCACTTGCTGGGGAAGCAGCTCAAGGTTCACTGAGGGGTTGGGCAGGAGCCTGTGTGGGCACCCCAGGCAGCATTTTTAAGGGCAGGTGCCTGCCCAGGAGCAGAGGGTTTGGTGCATGAGCAGGGCTCTACCTGGGGTGTGCACAGAAGGTGCTGAGCAGCCACGTCCAGGTGGTGGGGGATGAGTGTGTGTGGTGCAAACTGAGCTGGCAGAGCAACTGGAGAGAGTCCAGAGGATGATCAGAGGGTTGGAGCAGCTCTGCTGGGAGGAAAGGCTGGGAAAGTTGGGATTGTCCAGGCTGGAGAAGAGAAGGCTCTGGTGTGACCTGACAGTAGCCTTCCAGGACCTGAAGGAGTTCCAAGAAAGATGGAGAGAGACTATTTCCAAGGGCCTGGAGTGACAGTACAAGAGGGAATGGCTTCAAACTGACAAAGAGTAGGGTTAGATGGGATATTGGGAAGAAATTGTCTGCTGTGGAGGTGGGGAGGCCCTGGCGCAGGTTGCCCAGAGAAGCTGTAGCTGCCCCTGGATCCCTGGAAGTGTCCAAGGCCAGGTTGGATGGGGTTTGGAGCAACCTGGGCTGGTGGAAGGTGTCCCTGCCCATGGCAGGGGGTTGGAATGACATGACCTTTAAGGTCCCTTCCAACCCAACATTTCCATGATTCTGTGATTCTATGGCAAGTGTTGGGGTCTCTGATATCCCCTCTGGAAACTCTTTTCAGTGTCGCACTGGAGATCACTGTCGGTGCCAGGGAAGCAGCTCCTGGGGCTTTGCAAAGCTGCTGGTGCAGCCCTGCTCCTGTTCCAGCGGCTGGGAAGCACAGGCTCCTTCTCCCCAGGGAGGGTTGGGTCATCCCCAGTGTAAGTAAGAAATTCTCTACTTACCTCTAAGTAAGAAATCTCAGACAAGTTTTGGGTTTTTTTCTTCGTAGGCCACTTTTTCAGTGACAAATCGTTCAGGGGAGGAAGCACTGACCAAATAAATCCACCACAACCTGAGTAGCTGCAGTGAGTGGAGATGAGCCTGAACGTGCTTGGCAATCCTCTCAGTGTGAGCTGACCTTTGCAGGATGTCATTTTTTGCTAAATATAAATCTAAATATGTTGGCCCAGATCGTGGGGGGGAGCTGGTTTGTGAATCTCTCCTTCTTCTGCATAAGGACGGGGTGGGGGCATCACAGCCCTGCTGGGGTTATTCCCCTTTCTCTCAGATCACTGGCACTACAAAGTGACAGAGAAGGGGTGAGGAGATGAATCTCTATTCTGCAGGGGAGTGTCATGGTTTGTTTGCCAGATCCTCCCGCAAGGAAAGTTCTGGTAGCTCAGCCTGTCCTCTGACCTCACCAGCCATGGAGACCACGCGTGGAAAGCTCTTCAAAGATGCCCTTACACTTCTCTACCCTCCTGAGACCCCTTTTCTATAAGTAAGAAAGTTATCCAAGCTTGGATAATTAAATTAACTTGTAAAGACATGTACATATTTGGAGAGCACAATTCTTTTTTCATTTATTTCCCCGTAAACTTCTAAAAATTAAAGATAAGAGTTTGTATCATAGGAATGTCACAGAGATAATGCAGAATTTTGCTGATTCTTAATCTGCATTTCTCTGACACATTGCATTTTAACACAACACAGGTGTTCTCTGTCACATGGGGAAAATAGTAGCACAGTGAAGAGGAAAAAATGTGTTTCATACACTTATTTATGAACTTACATCTGCTTTCATCAGAGTCAGTGGCTGGCAAAAGTCCAATCACCTTCAGTAGGAGTGGGTGATAAATTTAACCATCAAATCAGCTCAATTTTGAGTAACCCTGCATAAAGGTGAAGCTTCCAGGTCCAAGGCCCTGTGGGGAAATACTTTCTCAGCAGGCATTTATCAGCAATCAGAGCTGAGTCAGCTCAGGCCTGGACTGTTCTTGGGTACCACAATTCTCTGAAGTCTTCCCTCTTTTTTAGTTCCTAATTTTTTTTTGGTGTAAATTCCAGGTGTAACGCAGTATATTTATTTACAAAGGGTAAAAATAACACGCAGCTGCAAAGAAAAATCATCTTGGGTTTCACTTTCAGACCCGGAGCTGAGGATGAATCCCTGCAAAGCTGCACCTTTTACGCTGGGCACGCTTTCCAAAAGATGCTTTTCCAGCCTGGTGGCTCAGAAATAAAGCAGACTCACAGAAAGTCCTGGAAAAAAAAAAAAAACCTTTGCAGACAATCACTCTCTTGTTGTTGTGGGCTTTAGGAATACCATATTCTGGTGTCTGTTTGCGTTTTCAGTTTTGCTTTCTGCGCTGTGGAAGTCCGTTCCAGGCAGCTGAATTAAGCCCTGGCTCGGTGGTTTTGAGCCCACACTCAATTTGAAGTATCTGAGTAGTCCTGTTAGTCCCGTGGAGCTGCTTAAACGCTCAAAGTTAAGCTTGGTCTTTGGAGATTTGATGAATGGGAGCTTTGCTTGTCCACCCAGTGAGCTCACGGGACAAAACTCTCGACCATCTGCTTCTGGATCTCGTATGAAAAGTTATGGCTTATTTATGATCCTCTCCCTCACCCTTGTGTGTTTATATTATGATCAGAAGACCATCCCAGAAGCCCTGTCAGGTTGCCAGAAGTTGTGTGCTACTGGATCTTTCACATCATTTGCTGTTCAGTGTTTACAGGAGGGTTTCTCACGCACAGTTGCCCACAGAAGTGGTGTGGGCTGTGCTGGTGGGAGGTTTCGCATCAGCAGCAAGATTTTGGGGTCCCTGTACCCCAAGTTCCCTTTCCCATAAAAGCAAAACAAGAAACAACACAACCAACAAAAAAACCATGCCAGTTAGACTCCAAAACATCCCCAAAATGTCCCAAAAAGTCAGTGAATGGGCCAAGTAGTTCTATGTAACATAATTGCTTTGGGGAGTAGTCAGGGTGCACATCTGCACAGGTCCAAGGGCAGGAGGAGGAGGAGGATGTTTCCAAATACACATGATTTAGTGGGCAGGCTCACTTATGCATACATGCCATTTGTGTTTATTAAAGTAAACAGAAAAATCCAACCTTTTTAGGCCCCAAGGAATCGTCACAAAAGCTCCTTTTTCAACGTTTATGTCCAAAAGAAAACGTTGCTTTGTTTTGCTCAGCTCTGCTTAGACAGAAATAGCTGCAACCCAGGATTATAAACTAGTGGTGTGTAGTAGAAGAGCAAAATTAAATCTGGGAGAGTAGTACCCAAGTGCTCTGGTTGTGAGAGGAAAGGCTGAATTCCCCACCTCTCAAGGGCAGGTGCTGTGACTGTATCTTCCTTGTGGTTGTTATTCAGTCCTGTGGCTGACAAAGCAGTTTTAGGGCCTTTAAACAAGGCACATTTCATATGGAATACGAATATCTTTTATTTTTAAACTGAAAGCCATCAGCATTTAAACTTTCTTTAATATATACATTAACAGGGTAAAATTAGTGGAAACACTGCATAGAAAAAACCTAATCTGTATAAAATGTATTTTCAATATCTAAGATTTATTCTAAGTCTTCTCAGCTTTCCAAGTACTGGTTTCTTTTTTTAAAGCACATTAGGTAAGTAAGAACAATAATAAAGTAAGAATTATAATAACATTAATTCCTGAGCCATGGTAGTGCTGAGCAGTCAACTGAGTCACTTGGGAATGGGATAAAATACCTTCCACATCCTTTTGTTACATGTTGGGCAGACATTGGTCCAAACTACACATTATTTTCCCTCTCCTGTCCTCAAACATCAGCAAAGTTGTTTTGGGAAGATACCCATATTCTGACCACTGGTGGGCTCACGGTGATGTTGCTGCCCAACACTTCCAAGGATTTCCCATGGAATTTCCAAGCTGGGGAGAGCAAGAGGATCTGGGTTAAGCACATTTTGAGGGTCAGATCCTGAAAAACATGTCAGGGCTTTGGGTCTTGGAGGGTCTCTTGGTTCTCTGAGACTGAAAATTAATTAGAAGCAAATGAAGCATCACAAGCTGACTTAGAGTTCAGAGGAGGCCACTGAATTAATCCCAGGACTGGAGCACCTCTGCTATGGAGACAGGGCGAGAGATTTGGGATTGTTCAGTCTGGAGAAGGCTCCTTGGAGCACCTTCCAGTGCCTGAAGGGGCTACAAGAAACTTGAAAAGGGACCTTTTTTAAAGGACCTGGAGTGACAGGATAAGGGGGAATGACCTTGAGCTGTTGGAGGGCAGGGTTGGATTAGATATTAGGAAGAAATTGTTCCCTGTGAGGGTGGGCAGGCCCTGGCCCAGGTTGCCCAGAGAAGCTGTGGCTGCCCCTGGGTCCCTGGAAGTGTCCAAGGCCACGTTGGACGGGGCTTGGAGCAACCTGGGCTGGTGGAAGGTGTCCCTGCCCATGGCAGGGGGTGGCACTGGATGACCTTTAAGGTCCCTTCCAACCCAAACCATTCCCTGATTCTAGGATTCTCTTACTCTATGACTTTCTACTTGTTTAGTAAGCCCATGGCAGAGTTTCAGGAGTTAAATGGTAGGACTGAAAGAGAGCTTGTTAGTAATGAAGTACCACTAAAAAACCCCAAACCCAGCTCACACCCTCCTTCCCTTGCCAAGCAGCCCCTTTACATTTCAATGTATTCCCCATGGCTGTGTTCTTTGTTTTGATTCTCGTAGCAATTTTTTCTCTCTCTGATGAAACACGTTGTAGACATTAAATTAAGGGACAAATATGTCTGTGTCTGCCAGAAGGAAAACTGTGATGCAATTAAAATGCCATTAGGGGAACCCCCTGTGGGACGGTAAACCTGAAGGCTCCATTCAGAAGGCAAAGCCAAAATTAAAGAGGTGTCTGGTTGCAGATCCTCTGCAGATTTCCATTCCTTGACTGCAGTGCCACGGAGACTGTGCTAGTCAGGAGCTGAAGGGTTTTTTTCGTCGTGTGTGTGTGTGGTATTTGGAATGGTGGCTTTGGCAAGTGCTCCTTTTCTGGGAGCCACACGTGGAGAGGTGTAACATTGCATGACACGAAGCAACGGACGATGGCAGCGGAGATGGGAAGCTGTCCAAGCCTTGGACTGCTTGGACAGTGGCGACTAACAATAGTTCTCCCTCAGAAAATTCACAGTAGTAGCTGCAGCTCTGCGTTCGCTGAGTTGCCTGGGAGGTGTTTGGAGAGAAGAAATGCAGCCACCAGGCCGAGCAAGCTCATGGACAAGCCTCCGTTCTGGGTTGGTCTCCGGAAGTAAATCATTAGTGTTTTTTGGTTTTGGAGACATGTAAGAGCCTGATCTTTTGATAATAAAAATAAATGTATGGTCCATTGAATGAAGGGATCAGCAGAGTCACTGGGTGGCAGATACTGAGTTTACCAGTGACAGCTCTATCTCAGTGCTCAAGTCCTATTTTTCCATTGCATTCAAAGTGATTCCTTGCTAAAAGCATTAACAGGAACTAAAATACTAATAGAAGCACACCTTTCTTCTCTGTCTAGGAATTCTCCTGACGACTGCAGCGTGGCAAAAGGAGGGAAGATGGTCAGCAGCTCAGACAGTGTTGGGATGAACTATGGAAACTACATGGAAGAGAAGCACGTTCCACCCCCAAACATGACCACCAATGAACGAAGAGTCATCGTGCCAGCAGGTTAGACCCTTTTACTTGAAAATTTCAGGCTGAAAAAGTTGCATTTCCCTCAAATTTGCTAAGATTATTTACGGAGATTTGGACAAAAGTGGCAATCAGGAAGAAAGGAGCAGTAATTTCCCAGGGTTACTGAGAGAACGAGAGGGAAATAGCAAAGCCACCTCCTCAACCTGTTCTCATTTCAGCAGCAGGACCAGCTGATGACAGGCACTCAGATCTTATCTGACTTCTCTAGCTTCTTTTGGAGGATTTCACCCTAAAGTGGGCAAAAGAAAGAACCACTTGCATTTCCTGGAACATGGACTGGCTGGGTGCAGAGTGTGTGGGAGAAAGGATCACCGTAGCACATGAAATCCAAATACCAAGCCACCCTCAGCACATAAAAACCCCATAATCTAGCAGGGCATCCTAAGCCTTTATCTGGGTTATCCCCTGAGTCTGGGCAGTGTAAAACATTTTAATAAGCAAACTGACAAGTCCACTGCAATGTAAGAGCCCAGTTGAGAAATTCCTGGTTAGCCTTGGCAGGCTTGGCTGTGAGGGGAACATTCCCTTCTTGCCCTCCAAACACACCTCTGCTGGAAGATTGGTTTGCAAAATAATTAGCAGACCTGTTTCTAAAATCAGAGGCCACCATGGCTTATGTGGGTGTCAATAAACCACGGGATACATGCAGGATAAACACATCACCTGCAAGCAGGAGGGAATGTTTTGCTGCTGGTTCCTCCCCAGCAGAGATGTGCCTATCTGAAATATTTCTGCCTCTTCTCTGTTGCTTAATATTCTTACAGTTTTTCAGTTGCTAAGATATGCAAGAGTACTGACTGTGGCCAATTTTGCAAGCTAGGATTATTTCAGTTATTTGTCAAGATAGGTGTGGACAAATCTGTTGCAGTGTCCTCTGCAATGGTGTTGTCAATTCTGTCCTGAAGACAGAACAGTGATGCACTGAATAATGAGTGTCCTGCCAACTGGAAGGAGACCACATTGAAATACATGACATTTAAATATCCTTCTAAAATATTTGTCTTCCTGGTGTTTGGCACTTTTTTGGTCTTTTAGTAACCCTCAGCTCAGCAAGGTATTTTTTTCTTAGTGTGTTCCTGGAGGTGTGTTTCCAGGTGGATTTGAGTGACATTCGAGGAATGTCACAGTCACTGTGTAGAGATCACTGGAAGAAATTAATGGGTAAAAATCAGCATTCCCTCTTTCAGACTAACCTGAGCTGTCAGAAGAGAGGGAATAGCACTGAATTTAAGCCATAGAAAAGCTATTAAAGTTGTCATCCAAGTCCCAGCCCTTCTACAGACATTCATGTCATGCACAGCAGCCAGTTGACCACCACGTGCTCCATTCTCAGTCTTTGGGATATCACAGAATCACAGAGTCCTTTAGGTGGGAGGGCAGAAACTCTTGAAGGATTTGTTTCCCCTTGGCCTTAATACTTTTCCCTCCATAAAGTATATCTTGTTCGTGGTAGGAGCTGTCTCCTGTTGTGGGGATGTGCACTGAAGGCCCTGAGGGATCTTCATGACGTCGGGTCCTTACTCAAGGAAAGTAAAGTGGAAGAGAAATGGAAAAGGAGGAGTTCAGAAGGGAAGAAAAAGTTAAAATTAAGGATTAGTTCAAAACCATTTTGCTGCAAATCTGGACTAGCTCTTGGGATTTTTTTTTCCCCCAGATGGTTTTGCAAATGCTGCAGGTATTAGGTAAAAACCCAGGCAGGTGTAGCAATGTACTCCAGTGCAACACAGCATTTAGGAGAGAAAATGTGGAATGTTTTAATATTACCCACTCTAGTTTATGAAATAACTGGTCAAACCTGTGAGTGCTTACTTAGCCTACACTCAAGAAAGAGTAGATCTGACTTGAGTGGAAATTGCACTTGAATAAAGACACAGATTCAACAGAGAGCTTTGAAAGTTGTTCAGCCACGAGTTGCAGAGCTGTTGGTGGGTCAGAAACCTCTGTTAACCTGTGGATAAAACTTATTAAACAGAAGAACTAAATGAGAGAAGGAGCTCATTGAGCAGCAGAGGGTTTGTTAACGCTCAGCTCACAGCTCTTCCCTAACAGTTTTCCACAGTTATTCTCCCTTGAGACTGGAACAGGCAGCGAAGGAGTTATGGCCTCCTGGGTGTGGACATCTTGTTGTTCCAGAACAATCTGTTAATCAGTGGACAAAACTAATGGCACAGAAGCAGTAAATGAGAGAATGACCTCAGGGATTGTTGTTAACACTCAGAGCTCACAGCTCTTCCCTTACAGTTTTCCACAGTTGTTCTCTCTTGCGCTCAACGTGCCAAATTAATTCCTCAAGTCAATAAACATGGTTTTAAGGTGCCTCCAGTTTGACTGTGCCTGCATCTATTTTGCACTGGTCCAGTGCATCAACATTCTCGCTTCTCTGCCTAATTTTGTGGTTTGTGCCACCCCCAGACCCCACATTATGGAGCACGGACCACGTGCGCCAGTGGCTGGAGTGGGCGGTGAAGGAGTACGGGCTCCCGGACGTGGACATCCTGCTGTTCCAGAACATCGATGGGAAGGAGCTCTGCAAAATGACCAAAGATGACTTCCAGAGGCTCACCCCAAGCTACAACGCAGACATCCTCCTGTCACACCTACACTACCTCAGAGAGAGTAAGCCCCATTCTCCGTCATCGCGGTAGAGCCTGTGGTCGGTTCGTGGCTGACACCAGCCTTAGATTTCGTGGTGTGGATGAGTGTGTGGATCACTTAACTGGGTTTGCAAATGTTGCTGTTCCTGAGAGCACAGTGGGGAAACCTGATCCAAAGCCTTTTGGGTTCGATGGAAAGATTACCATTAATTTCAGTTGGCTATCGCTCACGTCCATCGAAGGGAAGAGTCAGGGAATCTTTCTGCATATCCATCTCGGAGGAAAATCAAGCTGAAGTTCAGCGTATTCATCAGCATAATGTAGGAAGAAAACCACGTGGGATTCAGTGCTAATGTTTTTTCTGGTCACATACTCATTTCTTTCACATTTTAATGATGAGGATGCTAAACAAGAGCACAAACATTGATTCATAGAGCGAATTCCAGGCATGATTCGAAGGACTGGCAGCAGTTTGCTGCACTCTGAATAGGATCAGGGAGATTTAACTGAATTGAATTAAAATTCTGTAAATTCATGGGGGAAAAAAAAGGAACAGTCCCTGGAGTCCAAACACAAACTGACTGTGGTGCATGGTTAGCATTTGAAAGGGAAAGAAGGGATGAGGGTTTTTACCTAAGTTTGAGGAACATTTTAAGAAGTTAAAGTGAAGGTGGTTTTTAGACTAAAAAAAACAACAACCAGCATTGCAACACCAGTGCGGTGCAGTCTCCTTCACACGCACACTGTCAGCAAACCAGTTCAGATATACTGTGCATTCATAATGTGGAATAAATTGAATAAATGAATGCCCTGGTTTCAGTTGTAGCAGACACACCACCCCCCCCTCCAAAGCGCAGGTTGGAACTCTTGACAGACTCGCACTCAAGACAATCCTGTCAGGGGGAAAAAAAATATGGTTTAAAAAAAAAAAAAAGAGATAATTCACAAATTTTTTTTTTACGTTTTGGTGTTGCTTTTTGTTTTGTTTTGTAGCTCCTCTTCCACATTTGACTTCAGATGATGTTGATAAGGCCTTACAAAACTCTCCACGGTTAATGCATGCTAGAAACACAGGTAATGCTGGCACTGCTCCCATTGCTATAGGTCATCTTGGAAAAGCCCAGGATTCCTCTTTATGGGTTGCTTGCTAAAAAAATGGAAGTGGTAAATCCAGGAGGGAGACAAGTGGGTCCTCTCCTCGCCGTGTGTGTGAGTTTTATGCACAGACACACGGAGAAAAAGGTGGGATCACACAGGGCCAGATGGAGCAAAAATGGTCTCCTTGCTGGTAATTTCTTGTGTCCTGCAAGAGAGTGGGGTCCCTCACTGATAAACTGCAGGTTTGGGGCCTTTTATCCTTTTATTCTGTCTCATTGCACTGTCAGATCTACTCCACAGATCCCTAGAAACCCGTTGGAGCTCAAAAGTGCTTCAGCACTTGCCTGAGTGCTTTGGGCTCTGGTGAATGGGGATTTCTCCCCTCCCATGCAGCAAATATTGTAGTTAGCTCATCTCATTTTCTAGCCATGTGGGACTTGAGCTGGAAATTCCACTAAATTTGGTGTTGTAATCTCCACTAAGTCTGATCTGGATGTGAAAGGACTTTTGTTGACGTTCACCCTTCTGTTGATTTGGCCCAGAAAACTGTCGAGTGTAGGCAGGAGAACGACACGTGATTCAAAAGCCTCTGTCCTTCAGGATGGGGCTTAGAATATTTATGAGAATAATTCAGAATACATTTCCTCTTTACCTCTAGCAGTTGTGCAACAGAGGATGGCATGGAACTGTACACAACCGTATGTTATACATGCTGCCTAAAGATGTTTGCAATATTGCATGATCATGCCTGAGGGTATTAGTTACCTACAGTGACCAGAAATAACAACTCTTTATGAGAAATGAAAAAGATAATACAAAGGATAATGCAAAAAAAAAAAAAAAAAGAAAAAGAAAACAAGACTTGGATTGCAGTGCTTCTTTCATATTTTATTTAGTTTTTCGCTGTGAGTTTCCCAGTGAAATTCACCGGATTAAAGATCTTTCCCTGAGAGCAGAGGTTTGCCACCAGTCACAGTGGCAAGCACAATTCCTACTGTGGGTTCTGAAAAACCCAACAAAGGCAACAAAAAAAATTTCCCTTTATTTTGACGTGGTTTGGAATAAGCCCAAAGTCCTTTTTTTAAAAATAGATGGTCTTTTCCATCTCTGGCTTTTGAGATTCTAATTTGCCGAGCAGTTTTCCACATATAGAGATATCCAAGTGTTGTTCAGCAGTTTCTGTGTGTTATCTTTTTCTATATATGTGCACTGACAATCACATTTGGACATTCATTTCACCAAAATAAGTTTGTCTGCCTCTCTGTCATTGGGAGCGGGAGTGATACCGTGCTGACCATCAGCACAGGGAAAATCAGTTGCTCAATTTTCAGTGGATCACAGAAGAGTTAGTTAGAAAAAAAAAAAAAAAAAAGATTTCTTGAAGTCAACAGTAATGGCACAAATCCTTCTGACCCTTTTCAAGTTCCTGGAGAGGGTCATGAGGAGCCCGCTGGGGTTGTTGGAGCAATTTCAGGTGCCTGAGATCTGTGAGGGGCTATTTGCTATATCAAGGTCAATATTTTGAATTTTTCCACTCCGTGAAGATAATGAAATTTCTGGGGGTCTGACCCAAAAGTCTGTGCTTGAAAATATGAACCTTGTTTGGGGAATGGCAGAGAAGTTTTATTTCAGAACGTGCGAAGCCCAAGTGGAGAGGTGGTTGTGCTGAAGGGAGAAGGGATTTCCTGAACTTCGCTGTCCTTCCTTAAAACAGATTTTGCAGAGTTTTATCCAGTTATTTGAATGGCTTTATATGGGTGTAAAGACTTTCAGAATGAACTTTTATGTATAACAGTCCTCAGAGAGAAATTAGTTATTCATAGTCTTTGTTCAAGAGACAGGAGGGAAAATATCCGTGGGTTTAGGGGCTGTGGAAATGAATCTTTAGGTGTTATTTCATCTTCTCTCTCTTTAGGAGGTGCCACTTTTATTTTTCCAAATACATCAGTTTATCCAGAGGCAACACAAAGAATTACAACCAGGCCAGGTATGAACAGTGACCACCTTTTGTATGCTGTGATCTTACTCTTTTCACCTCTTGAAGTATCTCATTCTTTTTCTCCTTCAGCTCTCTTTTCATAAATATTGGGCTCTATTTTGAATACTCACACATTTATTATATACCTGTATTTTATATATGTGTGTGAGTGTATATAATTGTGGAGAGTGAGTTGATTAAATAGAGCGGTTTAATAAGTGTTTTTTTCCACATATCTCTGCTTTTAAACAACTTCATTTATTGTCTGAAGCACCAGAGAATGAGAAGACCTGAGCTCTGTTCAATTTTTTCCACTGCACTGTCCCAACATAGTCACTTTTCAATGTGCTTCACTTCTCTATTTGTAAAATGAGGCAGAAATTCCCTCTTTTTTAATCCTGTTTGAAGTATATTGGGGAAAAGCACTCTAAAACTGCAGGCATCATGTTTCACCTGCTGTCTGCTTTGTGTTTGAGGGAAGCAAGATTTGTGTTTGAGGGAAGCACGACATCTGATTGGGAGTTTAAGAGATTTAGATAAGTAAAAGGAAAAAAAATAAGAAAGTCCTTCTTGCTCAAATGTTTAAAGCCCATGAAATTATTGTGGATGTGCTGGTTTGTGAAAAGCTAAAGGGAATAATTAAAAAAAAAGGTGAGGACATGGCTAGGGAGATAAAATTTTGCTTTATGTTACAATTCACCACAAAAAAATTCTGGAAAAATGACTAATCTGGACCTTTCCTTTACTAATAATGAGTGCAAAGTACTTTGAGACATCAGGAGGAGTTGCAGCAAAATATTGAATTTAAAGGAAATCCATTACTGAGTCAGAGACATAAATCCAAGTGTTCTGAGGGGACATGCACTTGAATTGACAAAGCTCTTGTGAAAAGATACGTTTTTGCCTTAAAACCAGGGGGATTTGGATAGCAAATATTTTATCTGTGCTCTAGGATATAATCAGGATGGTGTATACAAGAAGCTATTTTATATACACGTGCATACTTGTACATATGCACGTCTGTGGATTTATTAATTGATAAATAAAAAAAGATAAAGATAGATAAAGAAACCACTGCCAGGCCATTTTGGGATCAAATCCATCCCACTCAGATTGTTGGAGGACAAGCTCTTCTGCTGCATTTATTTGTCTACAGCAGTGGATAAAAAGGTTTTGGGGTGACCTGACTGTGGCCTTTCAGTGCCTGAAGGGAACCTGCAAGAAAGATGGAGAGAGAGATTTCCAAGGGCCTGGAGGGACAGGACAAGGGGGAATGGCTTCAAACTGACAGAGGGTAGGGTTAGATGGGATATTGGGAAGAAATCCTTCCCTGTGAGGGTGGGCAGGCCCTGGCCCAGGTTGCCCAGAGAAGCTGTGGCTGCCCCTGGATCCCTGGGTGTGTCCAAGTCCAGGTTGGACGGGGCTTGGAGCACCCTGGGCTGGTGGAAGGTGTCCCTGCCCATGGCAGGGGGTGGCACTGGATGATCTTTAAGGTCCCTTCCAACCCAATATTTCTGTAATTCTCTAATTTTGCCATTACATAAAAGCAGAGGTTCCTCTAAAGGATCCCTGTGCAGGCACCCAGGAAACTCATTAGAGAGAAATGACTTGGCCCTATGTTAACAGCTGAAAATACAAATTGATAAATAAAGACACAAGTTATTTGCATATCTTACTGGCTTCACATTAAGCCCTCTTCACTCATGAAAGAACAACTCAACATAGTTATCTTTATTTCTGGCACAGTGACAGCCACTGGTCTAGTGAAAAAAAAAAAAAGTGAACAAATGAAGAGACACGGTGGAGGATCACGTGGGAAATCTGACTGTGCCATGAAATAAACCAGCAGCGTGGCCTTGCATGGAAAGCTGGTGAATCATCCCTTATCAAAAAGGCCATTTGCAGAATTAGAAGGGGAAAAACCATGGGAATGTGGAAAAACGTCGGAGCACGTTGAAAGATTGAAATGTTTGAACTCGTTCAAATCAAGGTCTGGGGTTGAGGGAACATGATAGAATTATCTAAAGAAGGAGTTTTCCCTGGGTACCTGCTCAGGCTCAGCATTAGGAGAAAGAATATTCCAAAAAAGCCATTTTCCTGAAACATTAAAGCAGCTGTGGCCTTCATGGACACAGGGTATAGGAGCACCCAGGAGCTTGGAGTGGCACAGGGGAATGCTGACATGAGTATGAATAAGACAAAGTATAGATACAGAAACAATTAACAACTGTGCCATTTAAATGCTGATGCCCAGAACTCTCAGGAGTTCCCAAGGGGCATGAACATGTAAGACCAGAGGGACGCGGGTGTCCTGCTGGAAATAGGCTGGAATAAGGGTATTTTATGGTATTTTCCACTGGACTTGAACAAAAATTGGACTTTTTGTCCCACAAGAGGTTCTATGGTTTCAATATTTGTTTCATTCTGTCTTTGATGGAAAAATAAAATACTATTTTGTTATGAAGGAGAAAGTGGTAAACCACGTATCAGACATGGTGGACTCCTTAATTTCAGCTTTTTTATCTAAGCCCTGTTTAAAATGACACATAAAACGAAAAGCTTTACTCCAACCTTTCTGTTTTTACACCATTACCTGGGGGAATTGCAGTTTCGATACAGGGTGTCTCTGTTCTTCTTTGCAGAGCAGTGTATCCTAACTAAACATTTCCCACAAAAAATACTATCCTGTCATTTTGGCAGCATTATTTTATTTCATCTTTTCCGATTGAAAGAGGGCAGACATCCTCAAAGTCACAACTTTTGCACAGAAGGAAAAAAAGCTCTTTGCAGAAATTCAGTTCTCTTTCAAGAAACCGTTTTGTTGGCTTATCCTGTGGCTTTCCCTTTAGTTAAATGTCACATTTCAACCAGAGTGCAAAGAAGCTTTTCCATAACAAAGCACTGTTCATGTGAGAGCAACAGCAACCCCCGGGGACAATCACTTGATGACATGAAAAAGGTCAAAAATGAGGAGGGGGGGGGGGGAAATAAATAATGCCCAGTGGGAATGAGCCAAATTCTAGGCTGCAGTTCTGGAGAAAGTAATTAGGCATTGTCATTGTTAAGGCACCACAATGGAAAAATGGGAAATGAGCAGGGCTTGCCATGAGCTGCAGTGGGAAAAAAAAAAAAGTGAATTTCTTCAGTCGCCTTTAAAACAGAACACGAAGTTTCAGAAAATAATAAATGCAAGGAGGGCCTGTTGGGAGCTCAGTGAGACCTGGTGTGGGTTTGCCTGCATGCCCCACCGAACAGGAGCATTCCCAGAAAAGATCTTTCCTAGATAAGCACATGTTGTACTGATATCTCACGGACAAGAACAGATCTTCTTATCTAGAGGAGCAACGTGTTTATCAAGGCATGATGCTGAACTAAGAGTGCAGTTGGAATTTTGCACTATTTCCAGAAGGGCTGATATCTGGATTCTTCTTTCCATGGGGAGGGTGTAGTAAAAAAAAAGAAAAAAAAAATCATTTTATGGTGTGTTGAGTTAAAAGGCGAAACATTTTGAAGGTATTTTGCTTGGGAATTTCACATTGTGCTTCGTATTTTCATTCAAAATTTCTGCTCACAGTGCTTGGAAATGGGCAGATACATCTGCCTTGCACAGAGCCAGTCTGTGGCTGTTTCTTTTGCTTCCCAACTGGTTTCATTTCCAAACATAAATCCCAAAATAAAGCAGTGTTAAGAACCAAGACATCCACACCAACGTAGTTCCACCAGGTGGGCTCTGCTACCTTCCTGGGGTCCTGGGCAGGCTACTTAAATCTCAGATTTTGGCAGCAATTTCGGCTGATGTCTTAAAGTCAGCCATGGAAAAGCATAGAAAACTGCAAAGATTTCAAAGGGTAAACCAAACATTTGAATTTAGTACATTTTCCTCATGCAGAAAGCTTTTGTGGTTTAGTTTCTTCTTATTTTTTTTCTTTTTATATATTCTAAAGCATTTAAATAAAATAGAAGTAATGAGCAAATGAAAGAAGGGGAAATCAGGTTAAGGAGCTTGTCACAAGAAGCAGAAAGGGATAAATCAACTAAAGCCCATCTTCTTAAAAGGAAATAGTTAGATGCTGAAATTGGGAGGGAATTTTATGCACAAAATGAGCTCTGACCTCTTGGTGGATTATTCCTGCAAGACTCTAACACAGATTATTCATTATATCAGTGTTTGTCATTCCTTGGTGTCCTGGCCTGAGGAAGAGGAGTACTCTGAAGGGAGTATTCTGAGCCTTTGGAAGTGATGAACTCCATAGATCCTCTAAATGTTATTTGTACCAGCTATTTCAGTGCAGTTTGGACTTCTAAGAAGAACAGGCACCTCTAAAGAGCAATGCAGAGGGCAACGTGGTGCTGTTATTTTTAGAGACATTAAAGATGACACAGGTTTTAACAAGGAACATCCTTCCTGTTTCAGTAATTTTTCAAATCCAGAGCCCCCTAGAAACATGCCCTTTACGAATATAAGCACTTTATGCCATATCTGCATGCATAAGTGTCTTTTTTCCTCCACAGATTTGCCTTACGAGCAAGCCAGGAGATCAGCATGGACGAGTCACACCCACCCCAGTCCTCAGTCAAAAGGTAAAAACACCTGCACATCTGGGGCAACCCGGATTAGAGTCCAAAAGGAACTGGCAGGAGCTGCCTCAGCACTCAGATCTGGAGGGTTTTTACCTGTGCATTGGCTGGAAAGCCCCTTAGCAGTGTGTGGGCAATATTGGGTGGTGTCACTGGGCAGCCACAACCTTCCCTAAGCTCCTGAAGTCCATGAAGTCCATCACCATTTAGTCTTACAAAGCTGAATCTTTTTGTGTCCATCGTGGAGTGGTGAGAGCAGCAGGAGTTCCAGGCCTGTGGCCTCTCACAGGTTTGGTGACCAACTTCCTAACTGGAAAAATAACTACCTGTTTTTGTTTTGTTTTGTTTTGTTTTGTTTCATTTTCAGCTACTCAGCCATCATCCTCAACAGTTCCCAAAACAGAAGACCAGCGTCCTCAGTTAGGTGGGTGTCCTTCTGTTTGAGTTGTGCCTGGGTGTGATGGGGGTTTGCTGAACGTGATGAAAAGGAGAGCTCTCACCTGCATCATCTGGTTCAGGCCACTAATGAGACCCCCAGCTGGTGACCACTAAAACCCCACATGTGTGTGGGTTGGCTCTACAGCTGGATCTGAGATGAAGGTTCCCTTGGCCCCTAAAAGTTGCTTTTAGTGATGCTAAAAGGCAGTGACAACCTTGCAGGGTGAAAATGCTGCTAAAAAAAAAAAAATAAAATCCCTATGTACTGTTTAGGCACAAAGGTGGAAGGTAAGGATGTTGAAAGAGCCCTGTAGTTGAAATGGCAGCAGCTGGAAAATGTGCATGAGCAAAGAAACGAAAATAGATTACAGCAAACCTATTTGAATTTGGCTCCTGGAATACAGCAGGAATATCAGAGGGATTCTCAGTCTATTAGGAAACTGAGGAGAAAGTAGAAGTTTATGAGTTTGTAGACTGGTGGTTTGAAAAATGGGTGCCTTTTGTGTTTTCAAAGCAGCAAATCCCTGGAGTAGGACCTAATCCCTTAGTATGTTTTGCACAGGTAGCTGGAAAGCACTGCAGAGATTTTGAGTCTGTTATGGCTTTTGTTAAAAGTAAAAGGTTAGGAGGAGGAAATAAAAGAGATTTAGAGGATATTCTTAGCTCAGAAGACTCTGAGCCAGTTTTTATCACATGGATTTCAAATCATTATTCTGGTTTTTGTTATAGCTAAATAAGACTGTGCACATGACTACATCTCATTAGCTCGTGCACACAGTGCCTGGGAAGGATTACACTGATTTTTGCCCAAACAGTGTTTTATCTGACCTGGCCTTCCAACCACGAGAGTCATTCTAGAAATATACTGGTGATTTATGTGAGTCCTTAGGACTATTTATTGGCTGTGTGTGAGCTGCACAGATTATTTAAGTGTCTAAGGAATGCAACCTGATTGTCTTCCTGGCTGTAAAACCAGTGGCCATTTGAGAGCAGCTGCCCAGAGCCAGGGCAGCCCAGGGACAGGGGTGGCAGTGAGGGGCTCCAGGCTCTTGTGCTGCTGTCACAGCTTTCCCTTTTTCCTGTCCTACTTCAGGCCAAACTGAGTTTTCATTTCCAGAGGGAATTCCTTTAGGAAAACACTGAGGTGCTGAGGGCATTGTGTGGCCTTCACAGGCTCCTCTGGAAACCCTGGTTGGGTTCCCCTAAATGGGATCTCTCACTGGACTCCAGTGACAAAGAAGAGTCACAGAGCCATTTAAATTGGAAAAGATCTCCAGGGCCATTGAATCCAGCCTGTGACCAAACCCCACCCTGTCCCCCAGCCCAGAGCACTGAGTGCCATGGCCAGTCCTTCCTTGGACACCTCCAGGGATGGGGATTCCAAACCTCCCTGGGCAGCCCCTTCCAATGCCTGACCACCCTTTCAGTGAAGAAATTCTTCCCTGCTGACCCAGCCACATTTCCAGGGTCCAACCACGCCCTCTCAGCCCTCTCCTGGAACCTCTTTTGACACAGAAAGAGCAGCCCCCAAATGTGGCCTCACAAGGAAAGAGGCCGCTGTCCTATTTGCAGGTGGCTCTCACCCCATTGCCCGCTGTTTCTGTGGGCCCTGGCATCCTGAATATACACTTGTGCACACTAAAACACTGCAAAAGGCAGATGTGTGTCCTTGCACACCGAGTTTGAACAGAACACATGCAAATGTTGTGATGCAGAGAGAGGGATTGCTTAGGTGTTGGATCTGCTGCCCCATCAGGCAGCACACGCTGTCCCTTGCGAGGTTAAAAAAATGAACCATTTGACATGAATGTTCCACGATTTTAAATCTTTCTTTCACAATCTTGTAGATCCTTATCAGATACTCGGACCGACCAGCAGCCGACTTGCAAATCCAGGTGAGAAGGGGTTTGGCTGATTTAGGAGGAATTCTCTTCCCTCTGAGTGTCCCCATTTGAGCTTTCAGACCCCACCTGGGAGGTGATTTTGCCCACTCTTCAGTGTGACTCAGTGGGAGCTGATGTTACCCCGTGGGTTGCAGAATCAGGTTTCTAAATTACCCAAGGGTGGGACTGAGGTCACAGATTAGGACATAGAAACTCATGTACCTTAATTTGGGTGTCTGGATATGAGGTGGGTGTCTGATTTCCCATGATATTCACTGGAGATACACTTAATACAGCTCTCTGCAGAGAGCTGCACAGATCATCCTGGAGTAGATGGTTCCACTCAGTCAGCTGAGTACCTCATTAGAGGTATTTGAACTCCTCATATCAACAGGAATCATGGAATCATTAAGGTTGGAAAAGACCTCCAGGACCACCGAGTCCAGCCTTTGAAGCTGGAGTTCACTTCAGTTGCCTAAACATCAGGATTTTATTAAGATACCCCATCTGGCCTCCAGTTACCCTTCCAGAAGGGAACGAGTCTCTTACCAATCTGCATCATATGTGTCCCAGATCCTGTTAACCCACAGCATAGTCCCATACTGGCCTTGACAAATACAAAATTTTGGGATGAGTAACCCAAGCCAGCAGAAGCATATAGGAAAAAGAACAAAACAAAACAAAACAAAACAGAAAACCAGAAAAGCATAATCTATTTGCAAAGAATAGCTGGGTTAAACACTTCCAAAATGTTCTCCCACTTTTAGGAAGGCAAGGAGGTGAATCATGGACAAGGACTTATAGCACAGAATAGAGTCATAGAATCATTAAGGTTGGAAAAGACCTCTAAGATCATGGAGTCCAACCTTTGACCATAATGTTGAAAGACAAGGGACTTTCTGGGTAAATTATTAACTCTGGTTGGGAACTGTGTGGATTTCAGTGGAGCTGCCCCGAGTCCTCAGGACACTCTGTGGCTGTGCAGCACCATAATCAGCATCATAATCTGCCACAAAGGATTGATATTGTGTGTTCCACTTCCTATTTCCCTTCTTGGACAGTCACAGGGCACAGAATTTCTCATTCCACGTTCTCCTCAAGCCCCAGTGACAGCGTTTCTTTTTGCAACAATCGTTAGGCTTTTCGAGGCCTCAAATTGCCAAAACACTGATCCCTTTCCTTTCATTTTATCCCAAGTGACATCGAACCCACTTCTAGATTAGCTGACTTTCTAAACAGCTTTGTGTGGCAGAGAAAAGTAATTAAGTGTTAAGAACAATATTTTCCAAATGGCCTGAGGCGGTGGGTTTCCAGATAACACTTGTCTTAACTGGAAGTGGGGGCCTACATCCCTTTAATTTGTCCATAAATCAGGGCTTTTTAAGCTTTATCAAGTGTCCATTTGGGACACTTCATTACTGTGGATGACACTAGCACGGTCTGGATTGGGATATTTCATTAACATTTGGATGTGGAATTCCTCCACGCGGCTGTTCCCGTGCTTTACCATGTTTTGTGTGTTTATAAATTGGTGGAGTTACTCTCTCATTAAAAGGAAATTGACAGCAACCATTTATTTTCATAGGACTATATATTACATTTGGAAGGCAAGTGTTTATGTTAGAACATATGTTGGATTGCTTATTCAAAAGTTGGTGTTTTGTCCAGTGCTGAGCTGTTTATTGATTTTCAAAGGCTAATCCCCCTGTTATGTTTCGTGCGTTAAATCTTGCATGCCTCGCTCATACCGCGGATTCTTCTGTTTGTTTGTTTGCTTAACGCATGTTAATGGAACAGAAGAAATTCATTAAGGACAGTTGGGATAAATATAATTGAAACGAAGATGGGTTTCAGTTGCACTGAAGTACAAACTGCCAATGGATTTCAGATGCTACTCTAGCTTGATATTGTAACGGCTACTAGGAGCTCTCTAAAGAAAAGCTTGTTTATTGTACCCCTAAAGATGGATTGGGAGGGGATAAAAAAAAAAGAAACTCGACTGATTCCTGGTCAGGGATGTCCTTAGAATTAGCACATCCAGGCTGGTTGGCAAATTCTGCTTACACTGTGCTTGTGAAACAGATTGCCCTGCAAGCTGCTCCGGCTCGATTTTGCATCATTTCAGTGCTGCTTCATTAAGAAACGCTAAGCTTTTAACAATATCAGTGGCAAGGCCCTTTGAAACCTACCTTTAGTTGTCTAAAATAGTCAAATTTCGTCTCTCTGACTCTGATTTTGCGAAGTTTACAGCAGACTTACTAATTTGGTTTTTAGCTTAAAGCGCAACGGCAACGTTTTGAGTCTCAACCTGAAATTCAATTTGAACTCATTTAAATGAAGCAGAATGATGACAAGGATGTATTTTATGGACCTTTTCACTGGTCTTGCAAGTGCTTTGCCCTATGGTTGTGTCTGCAGTGCAACAGCAAGCTAATAAGTTTCCGTTCTGCATTTCCCCAAACGCTGCAAATGGGTGATATGGTTTGGCACCAGCCCAGCCCTCTCTAAACTTCTCCATTTTGTGTGGAGGCTCATTCCATAGCAGGGAACATTTAGTTGCAACATAATGCTGTGAGAACAAGAGAAAATGTTACGCAAGTGAAGGCTGTTTGTCCTGAACTTTAGAGATTAGTTTCCTAAATGAGCGCTGGATTATTTCCCCATCAATTGTCTGCGCTGAGTGACATTAGGTAACAATTAAATCTCCGTGTAATGGCATTCTGCCACTCACATGAGGGAAAACATGACACATAACAATTATCCCTGCTCTTTAGGATTTCACGAGGCAGTCCTGGGAGAAAGGGGGAATGGTTAAGGGTAAGAATTAGGAACCAGCATTGCAACATTTCCTAATGGGGTCCTCTGTGAGAGACAGAAAAATTGATGTCCTGCCGTTGCTCGTCGCCAGCCCTGACATTTCTGCTTTGTTTCTCGGCGCAGGGAGCGGGCAGATCCAGCTGTGGCAGTTCCTGCTGGAGCTCCTCTCGGACAGCTCCAACTCCAACTGCATCACCTGGGAGGGCACCAATGGGGAGTTCAAGATGACGGACCCCGACGAGGTGGCCCGGCGCTGGGGCGAGCGCAAGAGCAAACCCAACATGAACTATGACAAACTCAGCCGCGCCCTCCGCTACTACTACGACAAGAACATCATGACCAAGGTGCACGGCAAGCGCTACGCCTACAAATTCGACTTCCACGGCATCGCCCAGGCCCTCCAGCCTCACCCCCCGGAGTCATCCATGTACAAATACCCGTCAGACCTCCCCTACATGAGCTCCTACCACGCGCACCCCCAGAAGATGAACTTTGTGGCCCCCCACCCCCCTGCTCTGCCCGTGACATCGTCGAGCTTTTTCGCCGCCCCGACCCCCTACTGGAATTCGCCAACTGGAGGGATCTACCCCAACACCAGGCTGCCAGCTGCTCACATGCCTTCTCATCTTGGCACCTACTAC
>NW_020956858.1:82884-84235 GCF_003031625.1 Empidonax traillii
GCACCATCTGAAGGACCGGTCTGGAAAATCAACATGACATTTGAGAGTGTTTACTGCAGAGACCCCAGACAGCTCAGAGCTCTGGGTCTCTCATTTTTGCTGCTCTTTTGTCTCCTTTTTTTTTATTCAGACAAAATGGGTGTGGTTTCAGGTTTTATAACATTTTGGGGAGCTCTGTGTGACGGGAGCCAACTTGCCAGGCTCTCATGTTGTGGGGTGTCTTGGTGGCACTTTATAGGCCATTGTGTTTCTGATGTGTGAGACCTTGTGATCATCTGGGAAATAAGCACTGTAAGCCTATATCTCTTAAAAATAGTAGGAAAAAAAAAAAAAAAGGAAGTTCTTGGAAAAGGTTTGTCACCCTCTATTTTAGAAAGTAACAGCAGGCACACCTGCACATGACTATGAGGATAAATAATTTGCCTTTCAGTGGAAATACATCTACAGATGCCTCCCTAACTGCTTCACGTGTACTTCCAACCCAAAATTCAAAATGATGAGTGTATTTTTGAACCAGCTCTTAATTAAACACTTGAAAATCTAGGTAAAACAACCTTTTTTGTTTGGACTGGCAAGGACGTCCCCGGAGGCCTCTGAGGCATCGCCAGTGCTCACAGAGCTGCCTGCAGGATTTCCAGCTTGTGTTGCCTGGCTGGTATCCCATGCAACAGGAACAGCATCCTGACACTGAAAGGAAGGGTCCAAACCCTGGAACAGGGATGGAACCCCCTCATGATGAAGAACAAAATCCTACAGCAGGACACGGGAAGATCACTGGTGAATTAGAACTGCACCTTTCTCCAGGACCAGCTCACAGCTTTCCAGGAGCCCTGGAAAACCTGGATATTGCAACTCTGAGGATGAAGAGAGTGAGGGACAGAGAGACCCTTCTGCTACTACATCAGGACTGCTTTTAGGGCCACCCCATGGTCTCTTCCCTCTGGATGTCAAGGACCAGCCTGGTGCCTCAGGGCTCTGACAAAGCCAGCTCAGATCCACAGCAGTGTCTCCGCTCTCACTGCCCAATCTGCTCCTGCTACTGGGAGCCAGGAAGACCAGAGCAAGTCCAGAGTTTTAGGAGCTGATTCCCAATTCAGTCCATGACTATGGATGGGACCAGCACAGCTAAAATTCTCAGGGAATCTGAGAAGCTCCATGTCCATACCACGAGAGATATTCACATGGGGATCAGACAGACCACGAGACGTGGCTGAATGTTCTCTTTGCCATTTAGGTACCTGGATGGATGGACAACCTGGCCCTGGTGAGCTCACATTTGTACAAGTTGGTCATGTTGACAACTGTGGCCCTTTATTTAAATCAAGACTTCTTTTAGAGTCAGTTGTCAGCC
>NW_020956858.1:85614-88070 GCF_003031625.1 Empidonax traillii
GCACATGAGTCTCCTCAGAAGGCTGCCCTGGCTCCCTGCTTGTTTCCAGGCTCCAGCTGCAGCATCTGAAGTGCCTTTGCTCCCCTGCTGTCCCATGGGTGGGATGACCACTCCTTGGAGGCACCAGCAGCTCAGACATCGCCAGAGGCATGACCCAGTGTGAGCCTGGACTGAAGAACTTTGAGCTGGGTAACGAGGGTATGAGGCCAACTGGAATGTGGAAAATTGTTTCAAAATTTAATCATAGACTCACAGAATGGTTTGGGTTGGAAAGGAACTTAAAGATCATCCAGTCCCACCCCCCGCCATGGCCAGGGACACCTTCCACCAGCCCAGGTTGCTCCAAACCCCATCCAACCTGGCCTTGGACACTTCCAGGGATCCAGGGGCAGCCACAGCTTCTCTGGGCAACCTGTGCCAGGGCCTGCCCACCCTCATAGGGAAGAATGTCTCCCTAATATCCCATCTAACCCTACTCTTTGTCAGTTTGACAGAGTGACAGGACAAGTTCCCCCTTGTCCTGTCACTACATACTCTCGTAAAAAAATCCCTCTCCTCCTTTCTTGTAGGGTCCCTTCCCATCATTGTTTAAAAGGGCACATATTTTCAAGAAAACTAATAAAACAGGCAGGGGGGGTAAGCCAGAAATTGCCCCTAGATGTATTTTCAAATCAGGGGACTGAGGACTGCTCAAAACCAGGCTCAGAAAATTTTTGTGTTGTGTACCAGAGTATTGGTCTGTATTTGTTTCATAAAAGAATAAGGAACAGAATGGTTTTCAATGCACAGTCCTAGAAGTAGCAAGAAATTCTGCTTGGAAAGCCCCATCCACCTTCCTCAGTAAACCCAAAGTATTTTTGGTTGTCCACTTACTAACATTTCCTTAACCTTCTTCTCATTCGAGAAGGTCTCAACTCCAGGGTATTTCCACCCGTTCCCGTAACACAGAAGATGATACATCTCATTGTCAAAGTTTTTTTTTTTTTGTTGTTGTTGTTGTTGCTTTCCTGCTATTTCTGTATTTTGCAATTTCATCTGATTGCGCTCCCCATGCATCACACTCCGGAGTTCCTTGCCTGCCTCAGTGTTTACAGCTTCCCAAATATTTGCAAGTTTGTTATCACGCTCCCTTTGCCTGGGAGCTTGCCAAGCTTAGACATATTCCACTTCACAGACCTATCCCTCTTCTTCTCTGATAATTGTTAATGGACCCTCCTCCTTCTTCTTCTTTTTCTTTTTTCTCCCCTTTTTACCCCTGTTTCTTCACATGGCCAGGCCTAATGTCTCCTTCTGTCTAAACCATTGCCATCTAGGACTTCTCTGACTGCCACCTCCATCCCATTGGAGTCTCTGCCTCTCTCCCCAGCCCTGAACTTCTTATAGTTCTCACCTGGCTAAAAGGTGAGCACCTTGAGCAGCTAAAAGATGGACTTCCATGTTCTTCTTTGCTTGGAGTTTCCTTCTCATGAACTGAAAATCTTCCTTTCCTCAAGTCTTTCCACCAGCAGACCACTAGAAAAGTTCTTCCAAGCTATTGGCTGCAGCAGTTCCACCAGCTCAGAATCATCAGGGTTGGAAGAGACCTTCATGATCATCCAGTCCCACCATCAACCCAGCACCACCATAATCACCCCTAATCTATGTCCCCAAGATGCCAAAATGGGTTCTTAAAACAGGCACAAGCACTCGGTCTAAAAGATTGCCCAAGTGGTACTTTCAGGCCTCAAAGCAGTCCTAAGAGGATTTTAAAGGCAAGTTTTAAATTTCAGGCACATCTATTACTCAGTTCTTTCATATATTTTTCTTCAAATTACCAGTTTGTGTCACAGAACAGCTCTCTAAGATCCTTTGGCCACCTGAAATATGGGCACAGGAATGCCAGGAATGATAGAGGGCTTCAAAGAGCACGTTCCTCCACCCTCCTGGAGAAGAGCTGGAGGGCTTGTGAAGCTCTCCAGTCTAATTGCAACCACAGTGACCACTGAACTGGAAAACTTTAAAAGTAATCTCCCTTTTCCCCTGTGGGTTGTGGAGGGGTATTATTCACCTGCACCAGTGTAGTCAAAACATAAGGGGAATTAAAAAACAGGGGAAAGTCAAAATATTTTCTTGTTTTATGGTTGAAAAATGTCCCCGTGCTGTTCCCAGAAACACTTGTCTGGTACATCAATATATTTCAGTTTCCTGGGATGAGAATGGCATTCAGATGACCCAGTCATGAGTCTGATCCCATTGTGCTGGATGTGGTAAATACACATCATGACTAACAGATGTTGCTTTGAAGTGCTCGTATCTTTAAATACACAAGGCTAATAAATGCTGGAAAATTTTATATTTTCTACCAAGGCTGGCTGAACATTTTCCATTCAGCTCTTTCTTCAAGGAGGGAGCACGGAATTTTTGGTGGTGGCTTTTTTTTTTTTTTTTTTTTTTTTTTTTTTTTTTTTTTTTTTTTT